>NW_012267335.1:208814-270435 GCF_000151885.1 Dipodomys ordii | reverse complement strand
GATTTCTATGTTGCTTTGTATGTCCCTCCCCCACGGTATAACCCCTGCTTTTACTGTATTTGATGTTGGTATAATTTGTAGAGGGGAAGGGCAAAAACAAATCATTTAACTAGGGATATAGGTGGACCCATTGCAACAATGAGATGTACAAGTCGTTATGTCGAAAAACGAACTTTACAACTTTGGTGGGGGTGGGGATCGGGTGTGGGGAAGGTGGGGGGAGTATGGGAAGGGATAAGAATGGGAAATAAGGAGAAGGCAGCAATGCTTGATAAGAAATGAACTCATTATTTTGCCCATGTAATTGTAACTCCTCTGTACAGTATTTTCACAATTAAAAAAACTAAGGCTATAAAATAATACTATAATAAATATAGTTGTTTTCTCTCCTTAGGTTATATCCTTTGAATTTCCTTCAAAATACATGTACTGCAAGCATAACTAATAAAAATAAGTATTTTAGCATATGACAGAAAGCAAAGGCTTTTAGACAAAGGCCATGGATATGAGTAACAGGTAGAGGAGAAACAGATACAACTATAAAGACCTGAAGCAATTTGGATTTAAAAGTTATCCAACATTGGTTCAAGAATAAAACTAGGGTCACATTAGGAATCAATTGCTGAAGATGCAAGTGCAGGATCATGAAGTATTTTGTCACTGACATAAGCACCATTATTTGAAACTATTCTATCACAACAACCAGGTGTAGCTTCTCACCATTTGGGGCCTACTCTAGATGTAAGACTTAAGACTCCATGTCTTGGGTTTGTGCCCTAGGTATGAATTTGGTCTTTCCAACAATCTACTGTAGCAATCCTCACCTACGAAATAAAAGACTTTCTGAGTGTTGGAGATGTTGAAAATGATAACCAGGAAGAGAGCTTCTGGCCATAGTCTTCACAGAAGGAATAGGGAATCAACTATTCCAGAAGAAAGAGATGAAGAATTCTGCACATCTTTTTACAGGAAAAAATAAAGTGTATAGAAAACAAAACTACGGCAAAACTACCCCAACATCCTTAAATCAGTATTCTCTTCCTTCCTCGTCATGGTTATGCATTTTACTACTTTTTGCTTTCCCTTTCCCTCTTTCTCCCCCTCTCCCCCCACCCCGTTCTTCCCACTCTCCCCACCTTCTCTCTCTCCTCCTGTATGTTACCTGTTGGTCTTTAATTTCTCCATCCTCCTCCATCAATTTCTGCTACTATGATTAATTCTATTACTACTACCATGATAAGCCTGTAATTCCTTAGCTCAGCTTCTAGCATTTATAAAAGCTTGAAAAACTAACACTTTTTTTGCATAACACACATGAAGGCAAAACTCAGTTCATCCGATCTTTGATGGCAAAAGCTGGATTGAATAACATGAGGCCCTTATTGACAGCGGCCTCTCTCTTTCACTTCTTGAGAATCCTCATATGCTGTAATGAAAAGGTGAGCGTGATCCGTCATAGCCTTGCTTGTCAAATGACTTACCTCTTCTCACCCTTGTAAAACATTTTGAACTCCTGGCAAAAAATTTTGTTTCCCTACGAGTTTCAAATAAAAGGACATAAATCCTGTGAGTCAAAGCTACTACTGTTGCTGCTGCTGCTTGTATTAGAAGAGCAACTCCACATTTGTTATTCTAAAGCACAACATATCAACAGAAAGTCATGTGAACAAAGATAAAAAGCCTTTAAAAAACAAAAGTCTTCTGCCTAATCCACGCATTGTTCAATAAATACACAAAACTCTTCAAATATTTTTCTTTGCATTGTTCACAACAGCCAAGCGAATGAACACAATATTAGCAGTCACAGGATCCAAACTGGTGGCCATCACCCTGGCTCAGAACTTCAGTATACACTTAGTACTACTATTGACGCAGTTCATTCATATTCAACATCCATGCCTGCTACATTTTGTTTGATGAAAACAAGCTAATTAGCGCTAAACCTTCCCCAGTTCATAAATTTATTCCTAAGAACATTAAAAGGAAGTCAAGTGAGACATGTTCAGTAACAGATGTTTGCCTTTTTTTGGCTGCCTTTTTTACAGTTTGTTCTCTTTCATTACTTTTTAAGAAATTTGGTTAATGTTCCCTTTACTAGAGAACAAGTGTACCTAGCTTCCTAGGAGGGGGTGGAGGGGGGTAGGGATTCCCCAGGGCCTGCACAGTCTGTTCCTTCCCTTCACCCAATGTCTGCTCGAGGCGCTCGACACTCGACTAGCCAGGCTTTCATCTGCCTCTATAAACAGTCACATTATAGCTTTTCTCTAAAAGGAATATATATGTTATCTGGCAACCATAGCACTAGCATTATTGCCAGCACTACCATTAAGGCCTGCTTCCTACACAGACAGACACAGACAGAGACACAGACACACAGACACACAGACACACACAGACACACAGACACACACACACACACACACACACACACACACACACTTCTTTCAATTCCTCAGCTGGATGCCCATCCTTGGGCAAACACAGCTGGTTTTTCTGCAACTGGAAATGCCCCTGCCCTCCAGACCTCGGCCTGGGAGCCTCCCTGCCACAGCCTTCAGGGACATTTTGTCTGCAACACCTCATCCTCATGCTAAGGGGTCACCAAATGGCCCAGGTCCTCGATGGGCTATAAATCAGCCACTCAATTGACGGAATGACTTTCCTGATAGACAACCAATGAGTGTGTCATTTCACTTTCTAAATACATAGAAATTTCTAGAAACTGCTTATCCCAACTTCTTAAAGCATTCATTTTAATCCTAGCTATTTTTAAGAACATGATATGTAAGCCTAGGAATTTTATATCTCAGAATAGTGACAAATGCCAAAGGCTTTTTTTAGATGTCATGATGGTATCCTCAGGTTGAATACGCTGAGGTTGTGTCATATATTATCAGAAAGTTAACAAACCACTTACAGAGTTCTGACACGGAATGCAGCCAGAAATTTGGAGGTGATGGCTTTTCTATCTGGTTGCAATGTAATAGTCCATTTTTATATGGCATGAGGAATTACATTCACAGATCTCTCTTACCTTAGACAAATATTATCTCTCAAGATAATTAAAGCTATAAATATCTCAGTACTTCAAGAAAAAATAACACCAGTAATTGTTTCTTCAGAATGCAGTACATTTTTAAATATATATATATATAGAGAGAGAGAGAGAGAGAGAGAGAGAGAGAGAAGTTATAGGAACCTATATGCCGTTGCTTAAAATAATCAGAAATTTTAGTACATATATGATACAAATAAACAAGTGGTTTCAGAAATGAAAATTAAAGCACAAAGATATACCAGGGAACTAAAAACATACAAGGATACAAAATATATTTCTAAAGAATATTTCAGGCTTAAAAGGGCCAGTATTCGCTTTGTCTAATCCACAGGGCTATCCACAAGGCTTTTTATATTTGAGCAAATTAAGGTTTGATAAGAATAGCCAGGCTGTACAAAGTGCTTCAGGGCAAAGTGTGTTATATTTATCTCTCTATAAAATCATAGATAAGCTTTCTTTAACTCCTATCTTCACTCCTCCTCCACAATGCAGTATCCTTTATTTTTGGTTTCCTCCGTTTTTGTCTTCTGTACTGATGGAACTCATTCACAGCAAGTTGATTTAGTCCTTGACACCCATTAAAATGTAAAATACCAGATAATATAGTACATGGTAGTGAGGATATGAGGAATTTGAACCCTTGTGCATTGCTAGAGAAGATATAAAATGGTACAACCATTTGTGGAAAACCAATATAATAATTTCTCAAAGAATTAAACAGAAACATACAATAATAAGGACAAGCAATTCCAGTTTAAGGTGAAATTAGAAATTAAAATCTGGCTGATGTATCCATGTTCTTAACAGGAATATTTAATATATCTGAAGTGGAAGCAACCTGATTATTCATTAATAACAGAATAAACAAAGTACAGGATGCAGTAGCATATTATTCCGTTTTTTAAAAGGAAGGAAATTTTGATACATGCTATGACTTGGATCAATCTTAGAAAGTATGCTATGTAAAGAAAGACAGTTACAAAAGAAAAACTACTGTATGGTTTTGCTTATTTGCTTATTTATCCCTAGAGTAGCTAAATTCATAGAGACAGAAAATAGAATGGTAACCTCGATGGGAACTATCTTAGGAATGAAATAGGCCCATGGTGAGAAAATTGCATGTGCTTTGATCATAATTAACCCAATACTTCATTAGAAAAAAATAAGAAGTCATTTCTATGTCCAGTGTTACAAATACTTACCATACAATAATCCCGAAATATTTCTGATGACTGAGAGAGTTTCTGATCTTCATGCAAGTGGAAAGACCTCGCTGACATAATTCCTCTCCAATCATATACTACTCTCTCTGTTAGAAATAAAGGTAGGTTAAAATAATCTTTATCCAGGAAAAATATGTCCCAATCATATTGCTTAATGTTACACAGGGGAAGGAAGGTAAATCATCTCTATGGCTCACTGTTGTGTATTAAAATCACACCCTGTCATCTAGTTGGAGAGATGAAGAAGTGGTACTGAACAAGCACAGAGAGAAACTTTAATTGACTTCTTCACACAGAAAGGCTCTTATGCTTTCAATGCATAGAGTGTGACCAGCAGAAATCTAGTAGATTTATTCTTACGCTGTCTTCAAGAGAATTGTCTTCTTTTCTCAAAGGAAGTTTAAAGCTAAATTGTATTTGGGAATAGTCTTTATAAAGATCAAAGGAAGACTTCTCCGATAAGTATTTTATTAAAAAATGATCAGAATTACAATGAAAGCACAAGTTTTAAAATGGCAAAAGCAAATGAAATTATTAAGATGATATTATCAAAAGCAAATGAAATTATCAAGATAAATAGGCCAGTGAAGCAAAAGATTATTGGTAATATTTCTTCTTTCTTTTAGCAGTTTTTTCATGGGACTTCTCAAATAAGTTTGTTAGTTTAGACAAGAGTCTTACTACATAAGCTAGGCTAACCTGGAACTCATGACATCATCATACTTGCTTGGAATTCATCATCTTTCTTCTTCATCCTTGCTGTGATGACAGGCCTGGGCCACCATGCCTAGCTACCATTTTTTTTTAATGGAAGGGAGAATTTAATATTTTCCGGGGCATGGTGACACATGCTTGTAATCTCAGCATTCTGGAGTCTGAGGAAGGAAGATCTGAGACCCAATGTCAAAAAGTACAAAATGGGGCCAGGTGCCGGTGGCTCACGCCAATCATCCTAGTTACTCAGGAGGCTAAGATCTGAGGATCACGGTTCAAAGCCAGCCTGGACAGGAAAGTCCGTGAGACTCTTACCTCCAATAAACCACCACAAAACCAGAAATGGCGCTGTGGGTCAAGGGGTAGGGTGCTAGCCTTGAGCTGAAGAGCTGAGGGACAGCGCCCAGGCCCAGAGTTCAAGCCCCATGATTGACAAAAAAAAAAAAAAAAAGCAAAATGGAAGTAGGGACAGGAACTTAAGTCAGTCTTTCTGTCCAGGTCAATGGAACTATTCTACCTTCCATTTTTCTAATAATTATTCATAGGCATATATTCTTTCATAAATTAGTTTTTACATTAAATTGCCTTTGTGTATTCATGGTATTGTAAGTTGAGTGCTTTACAAAGAAGCAAAGATATCACATAAAAACAATACATAAATAAATGTAAGCTCAGAAACCTCTTAATAAATACATATACATCTACCACACTTCAATGTTATATGTATTTTTTAATTCAGTCTCTGCCCTTTATTAAAAAGGTGAAATCTCTAGAAAAGGCAGTATGATATGCTTCAATCACAGCTCACTGTGAATACATAAATTTCTTTAAGGGAAGCCAATTTGATAACAGGAAGCCTGCAGAGAACTGAAAATATTAGCACCTGAAAAGATGTTAACAAGTGAAAAGCCATATATTCTATCCTTTAATTGTTGACTTTCATAAGTCCAGGAGGATATAAAAGATAACATCATACCTGTGAGAGGTATGGAAGGCCCACAGCTCTGGTGAAACTTTATTGGCTCATTCACAGCATTCTCCAAGTTCCATTTATCACCTGCTCACACTTCCCTTTTTAAAATGATCTTTAAATAGTTGTAGGAAGAAGTTGCCATTCAACAAAGCTGTTCATGACATCTTGAATGATGTCACCCCTTTCATCGTTCTAGCCCCACCCCCTCTCTCAATTTCCTTCATTTGATAGGCTCTGCATTGAATTTTATGACTGCATTCTTCTCTCTCCCTCTCTTTATTTCTCTACTGCCCTCCCCTTGATCTTACTCCTCCTTTGAATACCTGTTTCTTGGTGTTTTATTCTGGTAGACTGTAAGGTAACATTTCAAAGAAATTACTCCATATGTGTTCTCCCCGAAACGACCGTATTTTGGTTACCACGTTTATGTACCCGTGGTTACCACGATGAAGTGTATACTTATATATTTATAAATTAATTCTAGGCTCCACATATAAGGGCTCATATACAACCCTAGTCTCTCTGGGCCTGACTTCGGTCACTTAACATAATTTCTTCCAGTTCCTTCCATTTCTTTGCAAATGGTGCAATGTCATTCTTTCTAATAAATGAGTAAAATTCCATTGCACATATATACCACCTTTTCTTGATCCATTTGTCCACTGAGGGCATCTGGGTGATTCTCTTCCTTAGCTATGGTGAATAGTACTACAATAAACATGTTATGCAGGTGGCTTTACTGGATCCTGGGTTGTAATCTTTTGGATAACTGTCCAAGAGTGGAATTGCTGGATCATAGGATAGTTCTACGTTTTGTTTTGTTTTTGTTTTTTTTTGTTTTTTTTTTAGGAATCTCCACACTGCTTTCCAGAGTGGCTGCACCAGTTTACATTCCCATTAACATTGTACTAGAGTTCTTTCTTGTCCACATTTGCACCAGCATGTTATTGTTTGTGTTCTTGGATGATGAGCATTCTAACTGGGGTGAGATGGAATCAGCATTGTTTTGATTTGCATTTCCTCTATGTCCAAGATGTTGAGGTACACTTCTCTTAATGCACATGAATGGTGAGTATTCTCAGGGATGGGAGACAACCATGCCTCTCTTGCTAATCTCTCCTCTTCTGTGATAATGCCCATGTCTTGTTTGCAGTGGTCCTTGCTTGCAATGTTTGATTTATGAGGACTGAGGATCAAGGAGCTTTGTGAAGACTGATGAATAAGAATTGATCCAAAAATGTTTTAAGCAAATTAAGCCAGACCCAAACATACAGGTTGTATGGTTTCCCTCAATTGCTGTAACTAGAATGTGCCTATAAATCCACAAGTAAATACAATGGATGGGAAAAGACCAAAAAAAATACACTTGGACATGAGATATTATACATGAGACCAAAGGAGGATATTCTTAAGAGAGGATCACACAGGCTCAATAACTATGTGCATATAATCATATAAAATGATGCTTTTCAAAATAAACTCCAAGACAATGGAAGCAAGAGGTTTTCTGTTATTTTGCTTTTTGTTTTGGTTTTTTTCTTCTTTGCCACTGCTTCTGTTTTTTTTTTTTTTTTGTACCTTCTGTCTTGTATGTTAGTTTATCTGTTTGGGGGAGGATAAGGGGAAACACAGAAATGTTGGGACAGAGGGTGAATAAATGCAGCCGTGGTACTCACTAGACACTTTGTTGAAAATGAACTATACAACTTGTAGGTGGGCTTGAGAGGGAAAACACGGAGAAAACAAGGGAAGAAGCAACATGGTTCAAAAAGAAATGTACTCATTACCTGATGTATGTAACTGTAACCCCTTTGCAATACATCACCTTTGCAATAACAAAAGGAAAAAAAGACTTGATCTCAAGACATAAATCTCATAGGCAAAAATGCATCTTCCTAATCACTGAAGCACCCAGCCCAATATGAAACACCTAGCTCTCCATCCCACCTTTACTGGTGAGTCCACAGCATCTTCAAATATTTATCTTGTTTACGCACAAAGCAGACACTGGCAGTCATAAGGCCAGGCATTATTATCCCCAAGATATTGGTATCACTCTAGAAAAGATAGCCATAACTTTTCCACTTCAGGAAGCAGTAAAACCTCTCCTAAAATCCTCAAGGTAATCATTCGCACACTGATGAATGCCAATGCCTCTTCTTCAGAAGCCACACACACAACACACAGTGATTGGTACTCTATGCCACAGCATCAGCCAACGTTCTAAGCGGATGGCAGTAGAAAAGTTACATATCACACTAAATTTTCAAAGTCTTTCCAGTTAATGTCTAAGAAAAATAAAAATTCTAAAGTGGTATGTGTGTGTACGTGTGTATACACTTATGCACATGAGCAGGTGCATGCTGATAGATGGAAATATTAAAAATCTTATCAGTAACCCCAGATCATTCCTCAGGACACAGTGCATACTCTGAGATTTCACTCAGTGGGGAAAATGCCATCCCACGATCTGGAAAGAAACCAGAAATGGTTACATCAGTTTAACAAGAAGTTAGCTAAATAGCAGCTATTCTTGAACATTAAAAAAATTATCAAATAACTACTCATATGGCTGTCTTCCTGACTTTGCACTTCCTCAATACTTATTTTAGACTCTTAATAAAAAGTATTATTATAAAACAACTTCATGTTATTTTTGCTGTCTTCTGCATATCTCATCGCCATATCTAGACTTAATTAAAAGTCTTTCATTGCGCTATTTGCTCTTCATAAAACAGAATATAATACTGTGCTTGAGCATGGTGGGGGGGAGGGAGGGCTGCTACAGGATGGAACAAAGCAAAGAAGTCCAACACAACTGTGAGAATGAAAGCCCCATACCATAAATAAAAGAGCATGAAAGCCTAAAAATATATATTCAAATTCTATTTTTTAGGGTCAATTTGTGGGGTGGGGGGGAAGAAGGAAGGAGAGAGAGAGATAGAAAGAGAGAGAGGGGGGGAGGGAGGAAGAAGGGAAGGTGGGAAGGAAGGAAGGAAAGAAGGAAGGAAAAACATTCGTAGCTAGTTGACCTCTCTATAATGTCCTCTTCATTGCACATGACAGTTGTGTTCGGTTCACCTGGATAGCCACAGAAAAAATCAACAGTGATTCAAACTTCAGTCACCCTGCTCAGTGAGCCAAACATCCAAGGGCTCTTAAGTACTTGATGTAACTGTCTCTCAGAGCAAAAGGAAGGTCCAATGAAGACACATGGGCCTCTGTTAGAACACAACAGACCCAGAGTCCTCTAGGTTCACTGGGCTCCAGTCCCCAGAGCTTCCTTTATGCCAAACTCATTTTGCTTCCCTTTTTATCAATCCCCTTGTATCAATTCTTGGGAGTTAATTGTACATACAGTTTTAATCTGTAGGTAATTACAAACAATTAATAGTTAGGAGATAGAATTAGCAGTTTTTTAGTCTGATTATCTATATAATTAAGATGGGCTGGTAAACAATAGAGTTGACAAATAGCATCTTAATCATTTGAATAATCAAACCTCAGAAGTTTTCTTGGGTAGTTGAAATCCATGTGCTGTATTAGCTTAAATTTCAAAGGAAAAATGACTGGAATCAATTTATAGAGGTTCACTGGTAGCATAAAAATGAATAAGATAGGTATCCTAAAGTTACTTAAACAACATTCTTTTGATTGTCTATAAAAGGCTTTGTGCAAAAGGAATTGACCAAAATAAAGACTTTTAGCAGAGAGAAAGTAATAGTGCTTCTTCAATAGGAAATAGCAGGTTTCATGAAAGGGTCATAAAATAGACACCAATTAAAAATTGAAAAACAAATGTATTCATCAAAATATTATCTGACCTATGAGTCTTTAGAAATAAATACTCAAAGATTCAAGGGAAATGCATGCATTCTATGTTTAGGTCTGATAAATAGTGTGTATATACTTTATATATGTATAGTGTGTATACATATGATTAGACAATGGTGTAATGGCTTGATGCTGATAAGCAGGAACCGGGTTTTGTTGTTGTTGTTGTTGTTATTGTTGTTGTTTTCCTTGGCATCCAAATATGAACAGAGCTGTGATAGGTTGTCGAAAGGGGAGAATGGAGGGATTCAAGGTGAGTGACCTTCTGAGATTTGATAGCTTGCTTCAAGGAGAGGAATTCTAGTTCCTGTGACTTGCTCAAGGCAAGATGGAAGCAGAAGAAGGCCAGACAGACACCTTTCTGTCTATGTAGCCCTCCGAATCTCTTCAGCCAAAAGTACTCCACACATTAAGGTACCATACTTTGAGGGGATCATGTTCTGAGCCTTACTGGATTCATCAGACTAATGTGTATGTATTTACTGAATACCAGTGAATAATCATGTCTCTTCTATGCTATAAAACTTCTAAGAATTAAAGATAAGTTTTTGTACTGCTTCATTGCACGCTTTTATTTAAGCATGTGCAGAGAGATTCCAAGTAAGATACCTTTCATCACCTTTTGGCAGTCTGGAAGGACCAGTGGTTTGTGGGTAGAGAGAGAATACTATGATATAGGATAAGGTTAGTATGAACTTGGAAAATATATGGGAACATCTCATCATTTTGCTTAGAAAGGACTATAATATTCAGCAGTGAAGCCACTGCTGAATATCGTTTTGAACTGCCAGGCATTCGAACAGATCTGGCAGATTGTTGGAAGCTAATCATGAGCAATAAAGGGTTCAAGAATAATAATGATTTCTGTCCCAATATATCTTCCACTGTGAATGAAGAACCCTTCTATACACTGCTACAGTGATCAATTCAAAGTCACGATAAATTCATTCCAATCATTCACCCATTTGAAGAGAAAAAATCCTTTAATTAAGGTAATGAAAGAGAGTCAAGGAAAGCCATCCGTGATCTTTACATAGTATTTTCACCCTACTCACCATCTTGAAAAGTGATGCTAAGAGACTGGATATCTCACAAGGAAAAAGAAAAGTAGAAAAAAATAATAAAAGCCATGACTTTACAATGTGGAATGCTGCCTTTGATGCTCTCTATCTTTCTCTATCACAATCTACCAGGACGCCACAACTCCAGGGCAACAGTCCTAGCTCAGCCAACGAGCTCAGTGCACAGCCAGGCCTGGCTGGTCTTGACAGGACAGGAGTTTATAACAGTTCATGTGCTTAATAGCTAGTGATGGCAGAGAATGAGGGGAATCTGCAATCCCAAAAATGTGAAAGTCCCCTCTCCCACCTCTCTAGGTAACAGGTGCCTGAATTCCTCCAAACAGGCCACACATTGCCCAACCTGGCCCTGCTCAGTGGTTTTGCACAGCAGTCTCGTGTCTCCAGACTCTCCTCAGGTCACCATGGTGTCCCCCTTCAACTCTCCATTAAAACGGATCTGGTCTGTTGAGGCCGTTTTCTGCTCTTTCTATATTCTAATACACTGTGACTCAGTTTCCTAACAAAGAATGGAAGAGGGGAATAGGAAAGGTCCTCTGTGGCAGAGGGAAAGACCTCTCTGTGGATTCAGTACAAAAAACATGATGTGTGTTCCTCAAATACAGACCAAGAAAAGGAACTATACCAAATTTAAACCTAGAAAAGAAAATATACCCAAGTAAACAGAGCAGAACTAAGAGAACCCATACATCCTGTCCTTCATTTCTAATCCCTTAGTTTGCAAAGAGTGAGTTCTCCCCTCGGACAGAACAAATAGACTCTCTCCACCAATCCTGGTGCTGCTAGTTGACACAAACTGGAAAGGTCAGATTACCAATCACTGTAACACACATCTGCTGATCCAATCAGCAGAGAGAACCTGAGAGGTGAGTACTGAGCTTCCTCCCATTTTACAAAGAGAAAACAAATGACAGCAGTGGCTCAAGTCCAGACAGGGGTATGTGAGTGTGGGCCAAACTGGGTTCTCTGCTGTCCTGTTATGAGAGAGAGAACATCTCTGCTTGGCTGGCCAAGCTGTGACTCCAAAGACATCCTCTCCAGGAACCTGTAAATGTTCCCTTCCATGTCAAAAGAGACTCTTCTAATATGGTTAAAATAAATATCCTGAGAGAGGAGGATGATCTGGGATTGTGGTGAAGGGCCCCATTATTTAATCACCACTGTTCTTAGCTGGAGATTTGAATACAGAAGAGCTGGAAGTGTGGTATTGGAAGCAAGGAACTCCAGTGGTGGAGGAAGGGCCTGGCCCACGAACCCTGGAATACAAGCAGGATCCGGAAACCGAAGGAGGCAAGGACACAGATTCTTCCAGGTAGTACACACATTATGATGGTGTGGGCGTGTGTGCACATGTGTGTGTGTGTGTGTGTGTGTGAGAGAGAGAGAGAGAGAGAGAGTGTGTAAAGCTAATTTCATACATGTGGCCTCTATCAAGAGATTCAATTATGAGAGAAAAGGTTTAAATTGACACAGGCAGAAAAGAATGAGGAAGAAAAGAATCAAAACAAAGGAGGCGGCAACAATGCTTGATAAGAAATGTGCTCTTTACCTTGCTCATGTAACTGTAACTCCTCTGTACAGTATTTTCACAATAAAAAACTTATTAAAAAATACAAAAAGAATGAACATAACTAAGCTTGAGACTACTGTGTTGAATTTCACATAAACTGGATGCTGCATGCAGTTACACATGTATGGTACTCTGTTATAGCAACCATTGGAAGCCAATACAATCTGCAAGTGTAAAAATGCAGTGAAAGAATGTAGTCTAAAAACATTCTATTAGCCCCAGAGGAAAATTTTAGGAAAATGTTTGATATTCTCACAAGCCAGGAACAATAAAGAGAAACACAAACATTAAAGAAATACTAATAGTTTTAAAGTAAGTATAATAGGAATGAACATCACTTTTTTAAGGCAAAAATACAAAAATGTAAGGGCAGAATAAGAACGTACTTCCAGAGTGTAGGGTGTACAAATGGCAGAGTAGAATACCAATGACTGGATTTGGCACCGAATCCTAGAATAGAGAAGAAAAGCATTCAAAGATGAAAATTATAAGACAGAAGATTATAGATTAAAGAGGACAAAAAAATAAGTGCCAAAGGAATCACACACATTGCTGGGGATGAAATCAGAACAATTAGAAATGAAAGAAACAGATGCAATAATTTCCCAAGATAAAAAAAATTGAGTTTTCCAGCTATAGGCTGTATTAAATTTGTGGGGAGATAATTAAGGAGATTTTTATGGAGCTATATACTATCAAATAATAGGAATAAAAGATTAAATTATAAGATTGAAGGGTATTTCTGACATATTCAAGGAGAAAAACAAATCTGCAAAGGTATCAAACTCTGGCATTCTCAAATTTCTTCTGTGAAAAATAAAAATAAAGAACCAATAAACTAAATAGGAGACTACCAGAAAGAAAATTAAGAAGAAAAGTAGTAAAAAAAATTTTTGTATCAAAGCATCTTTAACATGTAAAGGCCAAGAGAAAAAAAATCAAATATACCAATGCTCTGAAATCTGCTCAGAAAATTGAATGAACCGAAGCTTAACTGAAGACCAACTCAACATCAAGCCTAGTAAACAAAATCCAGCCTTTTCCATGCTCAGTGAACTCTCTTCCTGTCTGTTCACCCAAAGTCTTAGAGATTCTGAAACTTGGACTTAAGACTTGGTTCCTACAAAGCTCTCAGTTTTTCTCTGTATTTTACTTTTCCAGGAACCAAACCACTTAATCCCAAGATTATAACCTTGAACTCACTTACAGTAAAAGTGAAATTAACTTTTTTTTTGTCAGTCGTGAGAGCTGAACTCTAACCTGAGCGCTGTCCCTGAGCTCTTCAGCTAAAGGCTAGTGCTCTACCACTTGAGCCACAGCGTCACTTCTGGCTTTTATCTGCTTATGTGGTGCTGAGGAATTGAACCTAGGGTCTCATGCATGTGAGGTGAGCACTGTACCACTGAGCCAACTTCCCAGCCCTGAAATTAATGGAATCTTGTTCCATGATTACAAATGAGAGCAAGAGAAAGAAGAGAGAGTGTATTCTGTCATGCAAAGACAGTAGCTAGACACTTTATTTGCTTTGTAATATGTACCCACAGAAATAACAAAGAACAACAAATGGCTATTTTTGTTCCCATAAAACTTAAAAATTACATTTCTTTATAACAACTCATAGGGATAACTCAAAATATGATGTTACCCTTTAAATTTCCTCATTTTGTTATGGGAACACCATTTGAGTGCTCCTATATTGTTATATGGTGTAACAAAGAGAGAAAATATACCTGGAAATTTAAGTGATTGTTGCTAGGTAGTGCAATACTAGATGACTATCTGTGTGTGTGTGTGTGTGTGTGTGTGTGTGTGTTCTATATTTTCCAGATTTTCTACAACCATTCATAACTAATCACAATTCTAAAGTCATTACATTAAAATAAATCCAGCTAATCTGGAGTAAAAAATATAGGCAAAATTAAGTTAAAATTGTGAACTAAGGCAAACTGGAGAAAGTGTCACGGAACTTTAGCAATACCTGTTTGTACAAAGCCTTTACATGAAGAGTTAAACTTCATTCCTTTTCTTTTCCTAAGGAGAACAGTTTGTACTAGAAAAGAGGAAAATACATTTTGAAAGGGCCCTTTGACAAATATTCAAAAATAACCTTTCTTTATATTCTCCTTCAATGACACAACCAAGTTTTGTTCAAAAGGAGTCAGAAGTCATAGTTCTTCCTAAGGACTAAACAAAAATATACCAGTATGTTCAACTGATACAATCTATTACGTTCTCTTGTTCTGGATGGGCTGACAGTAGGGCTGATGAAACCTTAAGTCTCACATTCTGCCATCTTTTGGGGAAAGTTACCATGATTCCCTCATACCAGGGGATGGAAGATTAAACCATGGCTGACTTATGAAACTAGACTTGCAACTTGAGTGCAAAGAGAACTAAGTTAGGGAACCTTCCATGAGCCTGAGCTCAAACAAGAATTGGACATAAGAGGGTTGACACATCTATCATGCTGGGGCTCCAACTCTGCCTAGTTGGGGCTCAACATCACAGAGAAACAATCCTATAAAATCAAATATGGTGGTCTCAACTGTTTAATGTTCAGGGAGTCAACAGGGACAGGCTATGTTTATGTTAGCAGAAGGGTTAAGTAGCCTGTTCGTTTCTCTCTCAAGCTGATTGATAAACCCAGATTTGGGATCTCTAAAACGTGGAAGGACTGTGATGTACCGAGATGACTTTGCACAAAACTTTCCCATATGGGCTCCATCGGTAAAAGGAATTTGTATGCATTTTATCTGGAACAGGACCTGAACACTTGGCTTCGTGAAGAAGTATTTCTTTTATTATGTGAAGGGATGATGAAGCTTTAGAACACAAATACTTTCAAGTAAAATTTTACTTGCAAACCTCTGGTATTCTATTTATTCACAGGTTATGCACGAAATAGATCTATTGTGAAAAATTCTGGAATGAGCTGGTCTTTTTTAGAAAATTAATAATCTAATCTCCTAAAAAGAATAAAAAGAGTCATTTCCATCTGTCTTTGGTGATTGGCTTGTCAGAAGCCTCAAGTTCATTCATGTATCATTATCTTCACAAAAACTCATTAGAGCAATACATTTAACTGAAGAAAAAACATCAGTTACTGAACCAAAATGATAATTACAGCACAAGAATATGATCCCTGCTTATAATTGTATGTTCCTCCCAAATGTTTCGCTCTTTTTTCTTTTATTCTCATACTCATGACTAGAAGGGATGCATCTTGTTGCCTTCATGGTGTAGACTGCACATACTCAATAGAGGGCTAACTGAACTATAGGTGTACTACTGTGATACATTTAATTTAAAAATTATGGCAGTACAAGGAAGCTGTCAAAATTCAAGTCTATAAAGTTATAGCAAATATCGCACATACATGTAACAAATGAGATTAGTGAAATACACTAAGGCAAGAACTTTATTATGACCAACATGTGTAATTATTTGGATTAAACATTAGGTAATTTCCTGTCTTTAACCCCATTTTATTAGACAGGAAAGAAGTTGAAACATAAGAACTGACATTTGTTATAAATAAGAGTAGAAGGCTAAAGGCTGAATGCATGATGGGAGTTCTACATATTAATGCTTTAGATGTTATCTACTGAGCACAGATAGCCATGTGGATCCTGTTTCCATTATTACTGATAACTGAACATTGACTGTACTAATAAAATACACCACAGATGCTCTGTCTTCTCCCTCCTACACACCAACAGATCCAATTCAACAAAATTTGGAGCTTTAGAAAAACAGAATATGAATTATTTTAGTAGGAATTTTAAGAATAATTGAGGATAAAATTAATTTTTCAATCTATCTTACTAGTCTTATTAACTACTACGTCTATATAAGAACATCTACTTCTTCTCTAGTCAATGCTCTATCTGCCTAGGATGCATCTCCACTCATGGGCCTCTCTCATTGTCCTCCCTAACATACCTACTACCTGATAGTCACTTCCCCAAAGTACAGCCCACTTTCAAGGTCAAATTGTGGCACTATCATTGTGTTCTCTGTTTCATTAAAAAAAAAACACATTGGAATTCGTACAATTGCATGATTTCACATGATCACTCAAGCATGAATGGAAAAAGGAGGCAGAAAACTACCAGACTCCACCACTGAAACAGAATACTAACCATTGCCTTTTCCCACAAGTCCTGGCTTGTGTCTAAATTTATTTGTATGCTGATGGGCCTAGCTCAGTCTTTGGAAAGGTCAGTGTTTTTAAAGACTGAATAAAAAGGCATTTGATTAACCTTCTGCCTTCAAAATTCAGGTATCTTCACTTCCATTATAATAAAGAAAATTGGCATTGTCTGATTATTTTCTGTCGGGATCATCACACAGTTTGTATTATTCAGGCAATGGTGCCAAACAAATTTGAGTCTGCATCCTGGAAAGTCAGAATCTCTTCCCAAATAGCTCAAAGGTACTTGCCTAATTAAAAGTTTACCTTCAGAACAAAAAATTCACCAAATAAACTGAAGCCTTACAAAATGTAAGTAGCCAAGTAGATTTTTCTGGAAGTAAACTCTTGTTCTTTTTAAGATCAGTCTTAAAATGCTGCATGTAGGTACCTTTTCAAAATAACTGTTAAGGAAAAGCAAAACTCCTGCAATTTTTGTATGCGATTCCATTTACTTTAGAATTTTACAACAGTATCACCTTAATATCATCTTCAATAATTGGCAAAGTCCAGCATTTAATGCGTAAAATGGAGCACCGCTATACTCGTTCTGAGAGGCGTACCCAGTGAAACTTAGTGCTTGAAGATTTTATGTAACTATGTCCTGCAGCAATATCTTCATCTATTCTCACAATCATCATGAGAGGTCAAAGAGCTCAAAATGTGCCCCTCCCCAGTTGATAAAATAAAACTGCTATTCTATCATCTCATATTCTTTCCCTTTATCTTGATCCAAAGGCAATTTAATGGAGCCAAAAATATATTAAAAGTTTTTAAACAACTAAGGATCCTGAATGTGCCCCTCAGAAAATACTTGTTCTCACTTTCATTGATGCCCAAATGTGAACTCTGGTGAAACAAAACAGAAAAATAAGAAAGAATTATAACTGAAGGGAATAAGGCAACTTTAATGCTACTTAGCCATTTTACATTTTTTCCTCTGTATCTTTTTAATTCTAATGAAAATTGGTTTTAAAAGACTTGTGATATTACAATCACACACAAATGCCTTATTTATTTTTAACTAGGCACTATTTCTGAAACATCGAGTATTGAAGCAAAATTATGAACACCACTTTTAAAAATCATCTGTCCTATGGATGAATTGTGGGAAAAACACTTTTATTTCTACACTGTTAGCTGAAAATGATTAAGGGGCACTTAAGACTATGAACAACATAGTGTTATGTATATTTTCCCTTTTTCTGTAAGAGGAACTAAAAGGACTCATGTTTTAAACAACAAGAAAGAAGTCATGAGGAATTTATTTTTTGCTATGTGTCCCTAAACATCCTTCCCTACAAGAGAATTTAAGCCCAAATTAAAAAAAAAAAACAGAAAAAGAAAACTTCATTACATTGCAATTATTCTAATTTCTATGCTTTGACTGGAAGTCAGATAAGCTTAAAATATTATATGACACCGTTATAATTTACAATGGTCATAAATTATTAATTCCAATTTTTAAAACTTGTGCCCAAGAAGCTACCTTGAATAAAAGAGGGATCATAAATCAGTTCAGGAAGTTTCCATTTTTTAGTGTGATTTAAGGAATATGATTTTGCTTTTACATAGTCTCAAAACTGGTTCAGTCACATCACAAAATTTAAATTAAACCAATAAAATAAATTAATGTAATGTTCTGTCTGGAGACAATGTTTAATCCTCTGTATGGATTCTGAAGAAGTATTCCAGAAAGTGAACAGAGAAAAAGATAAATCAGAAAATACATGCACAGAAATTTGCATTGCACAACTGATGGCACCAATAACTAATATGAAATTTAATAAGTGGTACTTTGATGACCTGCTATGTCCCTAAAAACCTTTAAATCAACCACCTTAGTTCTTTTTTTCCTTTGGAGTAATACAATTATAGCATATTTCTCCAGCACAGTTCCACTTTCTTGTGTTTAAAGATTCATATGTATGAAATGCTTGAAAGAAACATCATTTGTACATCCAGGCTGTTTCCCAGCAGGCACAGCTTAGCACAAACCGATAAAAAAATGAGGGGTCATAAAATACAAAATTCATTTTCATACCCATTGGTGTGTAATTGAATGCATTCTTTGAATAGTGACTATAAATTAATTCCAAGTTAAAAGCAGTGAAATATTCTACCTCTTGCCAAGGAGTCAGGAATGACACAAAACATTTTTCCTCCTTCAGCAAAGAAGGGATAACAGTGATCTCAAAAGTTATTGCCTTCATCTATCTGAACTATAAGCTCACCTCACTGACTGTACAGGAAAATTTAGAGCTCCTTCAAAGCTCAGCCATCCAAAGACATCAGAGATTCACATTGGTTTAAAGTACATCTTAAAACACTAGAATATTGTTCCAGGATATTAAATTCAAAGAATGACTGACTTTTGTGTCCCTGTGAGTTAGGACACAATAGTGAAAAGTTCTGCTTCAAACACAGAGATTGATTCAAAAATTTTTGAAGACATCTATGTCTACCAGTCTATAACATTGGTATCACCCTTTAACATATGTATTAGAAAATGAAAACATGTCAGGTATTTTTCTTTATAGGAATATTCAATGTGACAGAACTCACAAGTCTCAAAGTCACTCATGTGCTAAGAAAAATATTAATATTCAAAAATGTATCAGTAGAAGCCTGGCTCTGGTGGCTCACACCTGTAATCCTAGATATCAGAGGAGCAGAGATCTGTTCAAAGGCAGCTCAGGCAGGAAAGTCTGTGAAACTCTTATCTCCAATAAACCACCAAAAAGCTGGAAGTAGAGTTGTGGCTCGAGTGGAAGACCAGCCTTGGGTAAAAAATATAACAGAGAAAACAGCATAAAACTCTACGTACACAGTTTTTAGCAAGCCCTCGGGGACTTAGTCACAAAAACATGACATTAGAATCTTATTTCCCAAGCAAAACATTTTCCCCCAAACGAATCACTTTCTTAACTCTGTAAGCACTTCCCTACTTTTAATACAACTTTCCTGTTATTAGCTGAACTTCAGAAGATCATGTAAGAGGTTACAACTGAACATGTCCATCTGAGTGTCCAGTCTTCCCCTGGCCCATCTGTCCCCACCCCTCAGACTCATTTCATATTTCAATCTTTCCATATGTACATTGTGTTTTCTGTTCATCTGTCTTTTTAAAAAGAAATTTGCCAATGCTGTTGGGCTATAAAAAGTGAGTTTTACTTTTATGTTTGGAACTTGGGCTACCAAAATACTTTCATGTTTCCCCTTCATTGTTTGACTTTATCATTATAAAACAGATCTGTGTTTTTGCAAGTAGAGGTAGGTTAGTCCCCTTTCTGCGATGCACGCTTCCCATAGGTGAAACACAAATTTCTTGAATGAAAATGGACGATGCCCACAACCCGGAAATACATGATCAGGGTAAACAAAAGCCTCCTGTTAGAACTTTGCTGGAGTAGCCTAAGAACTAAAGAGGAACCGTCCACAATGCCAGGTCTCAAGCAGAGCAGAGAATAGCTCTTGTGCCCAAACAGCCACATCTTGAGAAAGAAATCCACCTGGGAAGATGGAGCTCATATTGAACACCAGCAGACACACCTGGGTGACATTCTCACCAGGCTACAAGAAGCTGGGGAGGTTGAGCTTAATGAGGAATCTCACAGCTTGCTCTTATGCCCCAGAACTTGACCTCCAGGTGAGGCAGAGGCAAGGAGAGCTTCTCCACCACATGGCTGCTCCTTGGTGCCTGAATCAAACAACTAGGAATAATCAAGGCTGAACGCACTCATGCACCTGCACAATCCTCCATTAGAGTGTCAGGAACCTGGACACTATCCGGATACTCACCCACACGTTTCCTGCAAACACTGGAACAAGAAGCAGTGATCACACTCAAAGACAGGCATAATGAAAAGTGAACTCATGTGCAAGGTTTATGAAATACTGAGCAAAAAAAATAGAGGGGAATGAATGAAAGAGGAGAAATTTTGACCAAACAAGTTTTCAGAGGGAAAACACAACAACCATTATGAAAAGATGCAAAAATATTTATTGTGTGTATTATAACATATAAAATATATGTTATATACAAACCTATACCATATATAATTATAAAATCATATATATATATCTTATATGTATACATATGTATACATAATAATATAGTATATAAATTATATAATATAACATGTTGATTAGAATAGAACAGAACGTAAGAGACTGGTGAAGAAAGACTCACTGGGAAGGATGCTCCTCAATGGAAGCACACACCTTTCCTCAGAGGAAAAAATTGTCACGGTGTCTTCCCACTAAAACGTATCTCAGAAATATTACTGAAATTCTGAAAGAATCCTTTGAATAACCAGGAAAAGAGAACCATCTATACGTACCAACCCATCAAAATAATTAACAACAACAACAACAATAATAATGATAAAGCAAAGCCCAAAGCATCTGTGCTGGATACTGATGGTTCAATCTAGCATCATAGCTATTCTGAAGGCAGAGACTGGGCGCCCTGGTCAGCTAAGGCAAAATTTCTCATCTCAACAGGAAAAGTTGGGTACCTGGTTGCATGTTTGCCATTCCATCTACTGCAGGAAGCATAGATAGCAGGATCATAGTTCACGTTGGCCCAGGTAATGCACCCCCCTTGCAAAAAAAACCCCACAAAATAACAATAAAAAAAACTTCCAAAAAAGTCAAAGGAATGGTTGGGGCTGGCAGAGTATTTGCCTTTCAGACGCAAGGCACTGAGTTCAATTCCCAGTACCAAAACACCAGCATTCCAAATAATCCCTATCAATTTATGAGTGAGGGTAACAGTTGCAAGAGCTGAAGACGTGGTGATGTGCAGCAATGGGAAGGGGTGCTCTGAACGTGTGTGCATGAATTACTCCCAACTCTGGAAGACAGTTTGGCAATATTGAGAAGTTGAAGATAAATAAAACCCAGAATCACAAAAGAATCTAAGAATTACAAAAGAATCTAAAGAATCCTCTCCATATACCAGCCACAAGAGGTTCATCACTCCTAACTTTCCTAAAGTCCATAAGAGCAAACTAAAGACCACAACCATTTTCTTACAGACGTGAGAACCAAATAAGCCTGCAAGCAGGGTTGAGGAAAAGCACCAACAACACATGGAATACATCTTAAATTGTGTTGAAGACAAAAATAGTTATTACCACTCAGGGTAATAAAAACTAGAGAGAAAACACAGAAACTATTATCACAAAACTAAAGCCAGGTGCGAGAGGCTCGTGTCTCTAATCCCAGCTACTCAGGAAGCTGAGATGTGAGGATCCAAACCAGCCCAGGCAGGAAAACCTGTGAGACTTTTATCTCCAAAAACCTACACAGAAAAAGCCAGAGTGGAGCTATGGCTCAAGTGGTCCAATGCTAGCCTTGAGAAAATAATTCAGGGACAGCATCCAGGCCCTTGGTTCAATCGCCAGGACTACAACGACAATAACAAAAACTAAAGCCAGTGGTCTCTTGCACACTTCTGCATGTGTGGTGTGTGTGTGTGTGTGTGTGTGTGTGTGTGTGTGGTGTGTGTGATGTGAGTATAGATCAAGGAAGAACACAACTCATCCTTCTATTCTTCCCTAAGGCATGGGTCAGGCTTGAGCAGGAGAGCTATAGTGATTTGGAGTTAGCAGTGATATTTAAGTTTTAAATTGGATATCAGAGTGCCACTTATTTACCAAAACTGTTCATGTATTTAAATGTGGACCTGCACATTTAGAGGCTGTTTTATAAATTAAGTATTTATAATTAAGAGCATGGGCAATTAATTCCACAGCATGCTGAGCAATTGAACATAATTGTCCTTGGCTAGCGTCTTCATGCCTGGAGCTCCTCCTCCTCTCTGTCTAATATCTTTCCACTCAGTTGTAACTGAAAAAAAAGGTACTATATTTGGCGGAGCAGTTTCTAGAAACTAATAAAGATGAATATAAATGGGGTAAATCACCCAATAGATGACTTATTTCAGACTGCAGAAAGAAAATGGAACAAAGGAAACCAAGAAGATGTACTATGCTCACCCAGATCCTACACAGTAATGATGAAAGGCAGCTATAATTTTTCTCCATTCCTAGGAACAACCTAGGTGGTTGAGAATAAGTACCCTGGCTTAGGGTTCTTATTCTAGGGCATGGTTTGTCATCTCATCCCTCTGGAATATTCCATTGCTTCCTTTTCCTATTAGCTTTCCTTGCCCAAATATTTGCTGTGCATTTGCTCTACTCCAACCATTGCAATAGGTTATATAAATACAGAAATGTGATTGTGGTCTTTGAAGCACAAAGTCCCAAGCTGACAGATCACTATGGAAACCATGAATGATCCATGTCTGTGAACACTCAAAGTGTGACCATGAAATACTGAGATGGGTAAGTTACACTACAACAAAGACTCAATAGGACAAAAAGGTTAAAAAATGCCATGCATTATTTCAGATAGCTGTTTCTATAATCTACCTTTAGACAACACTGATATTTATCAGCTATATATTGTCTCAAAGTTTCAGATTAGTCTCATAGAAATTAGCTAATCCCTGTTAACAAGGATTTCTTCTTCTTGACAAGCATACAGTACCTAAAGAGTGATCTCTGTTAAGACATATATTACTAAATGATGACAACTGTTTGTCTCGCATCTTACAAAGTCTCTTTTAGAGATGTGATGGGCATTATTAATATCATAGCACTTATCTCTCCCAGCCTGAAAGAAAGTTGATTGAGCCCATTAAAAATATTTTTCATATTTTCCTAAAGATGAGGCAGAAGTGCTTTCAGATAATAAAATTCTTACATTTTTATGAACTATCTATTAATGGAAACAGTAGAGAACCCTAGAGAACCCTTCAAGAAAGGTATCTTTCCTATTAAATTTTCACATACTGAAAAAGCAATACAAGCTAATTTATAACTGAGCATCAAAGCTAACACATCAATGTTGCCTAACATGCAATAATCATATTGGTAAAATCTGTAAGACTGAGTGAAAATGTAATTGTAAATAACATGCAAAGTAGTGAGGAACCATATTTAGACAGAGGGCATGGACCAAAAATGTCAAAATACATGCAAATTTATACTACCCTGTAGTTCTTAATATTATGTCTACCATCAAACGCATTATATAAGCCTTTCCAACATTAAATCATTTTGTTTTGCTTTAAAATATTCTAATTTTATGATAATAAAGGACACAGTGCCATAAATGCATACTATGTACAGGCTTTCTTATGCTTCCTGACTTGGGCTTTCCTGGTAGCTCTATCGGGTTTTTTAAGTTATCTTTTACTATTTAACCCATAATTTTAGGTCTTCTGCATGTAGAAGCTTTTCTTTGAAGCTTTCTCTCAGAAAAAGAAGCAAACAAAATTCCACAGCTATTTTCTTTTCTAGTATTTTCTCATTCAAAATAAAAATGGCATATTTGAGCTCTGATTACTTTCTTCACTAAACTAGAAACATTTGATGCTTCATAGAATTTATTTTCACCCCAATTGCTTAAAAACCATGGCATCTTTATTCATCTAAGCCCTTCCTAAGTGTCAGATATTATTTCAAGTCTAAGTGATTTAATACTGAATGACTCAGTTAAAATGGCCTGCCTTCACAGAGATTACATTATGGAAGGTCCGACCTATGAAAACCAGAAAAATGAAATCTGCACAAGGTCCTAATGTCTTAGGGCGGTTGGGCTTGGAGAAGTGGGTTCAGTTATAACAGGTGCTCAGGGGTGACCTGGTTGATGAGGAGGGGTTTGGGCAAAGCCTGTGATGTTGGAGGTGTACTCCCTGTAACATTGTAGGTAAAGAACTTCAAGACAGAACACACAGGCAGCACACACAGCTTCTGAGCTGAATACAGCATGTATGAATTCACTCAGCAGGTGAAAATCTGGGTGAGCAGTTGAATGTAAGCTGAAGTCAAGGAGAATAAACAGACTAGTAAATAAATACAGTCATGGAACGGATAAAATGACCAATGGAAAAAGTGTAGCCAATGGTTCCCACCAGTAATCATAGCTACTCAGGAGGCTGAGATTTGAGGATCATGGTTCAAAGCCAGCCAGGGCAGGAAATTCCATGCTACTTTTACCTCCAATGAACCAGAAAACTGGCTCAAAAAGCTCAAGGACAGTGCCCAGGCCCTGAGTTCAAGCCCTATAACAACAACAACAACAACAACACAAGAGTTGTTCCAACTATCGAAGAATAATTCAGCAGAAAATAAACATCAAAGTCTTGATTAAATACCTATTCTTATTTAATTAGAGATACAATTCCTTTTTTCTTTTTTCTTTTTTCAGATTTTTTTGTGTCAGTATTAGGGCTTAAATTCAGGGCCTTTCAATTTCACTTGGCTTTTTAGCTCAAGGTAAAGTCTCTACCACTTGAGCCACAACTCCACTTCAACTTTTTGGTGGTTAATTGGACATGAGACTCTCACAAGCTTTTTATGCTCTGGCTGGCTTCAAACCATGATCCTCAGATCTCAGTCTCCTGCATAGCTAGGATTATAGGCATGAGCCACCAGCACCCAGCACAATGCTTTTTAATGGCAAAAGGAAAAGCAAACCAATAGCCTTTGGAAATGATGGATTTTTGCAATTGTTTACACTTCCAACATATTCCACCTTACCTGCTGACTCCCAATGAATAATATGAAT
This sequence comes from Dipodomys ordii, assembly GCF_000151885.1. Taxonomy (NCBI): domain Eukaryota; kingdom Metazoa; phylum Chordata; class Mammalia; order Rodentia; family Heteromyidae; genus Dipodomys; species Dipodomys ordii. The sequence continues at coordinate 245,149 of NW_012267335.1, read as the reverse complement.
AGTAAGAGACCAGTAATAGTATAAAAACTGATCAACAATTTGGTTTTAAAGCATGTAGACAGCACAATACTTTACTTAGATTGATAACACCCTCTCTCTTCTGTCTAGATATAACCAATATTTTTTTAATTTTTATTTTTTTATTGTGAAAATACTGTACACAGGGGTTACAATTACATGGGCAAGATAGTGAGTACATTTCTTTTTGTTTGTTTGTTTTTGTGGGGGGGGGGGTTTGGGTCCAGTCGTGGGGCCTGAACTCTGGGTCTGGGTACTGTCCCTCAGCTCTTCAGCAGAAGGCTAGCGCTCTACCACTTAAGCCACAGCACCAGTTTCCGCTTTTTTCTTTTTGCTTATGTGGTGCTGAGGAATCGAACCCAGGGCCTCAGACATGCAAGGCAAGTGCTCTACCACTGATCCACCTTCCCAGCAAAGTGAGTACATTTCTTATCAAGCATTGTAGCCTCCTCCTTTGTTTACCTTTCCCATCCCTTCCCATCCTCCCTCCCCCCATAACCAATATTTTTGAAAACCTATAAAAAAGTAGTATTTTTTCCCAATTTTTTTTGCTTGTGGCAGTTATAGAGGTTTAGTTATGTGGAGAGAGACATACAAATGTGCTCTAAAGAATGCTCCAATTGTTAAGCTTCTTTTAATTTGCATCCATCCATTCATTTAGTACTAATTCGTCCTAAACACTGTGATGGAGAGTTTCCTCCATTTTATGAAGCTGTGATTCCATAACTATAAATAAATATTCCAGACCTTTACTTTTTGCATGAGTAGAACCATTAGCAAATCTTAAAATCTGTCACACAGGAGCAAGCAATTCTGGGCCTTCCCCTAAATTTCATAAGAATATGAGACTGGAGCTGGGATTCTCTCAAAACCACTTTTAGAAAGGTCTTCTATCGTTTATTAGCACTAATAAAACAATCAACCTCCTGTATATGTAAGATTTTAAATTAATTTCAGCATTTAAACTAAAGCCATGACTCCCTCAATGAGCACAAGATTCTTCTGCAAGAAGACAGGCATGATTTATCCGACACGGAGATTATTCAGAGATGGGCATTTTCATCAACCTTGATGTGATTTCTCAATGTACTCTAAATACTGCACAGAATTAATAGAACTTTAGCTTATGGTAGTTAAGTACTCTAGGCTTCAACCTTCAAGCTTATTATCGACTTCAAGATTTCAAGATCCTTATCTGTTATCACTGTTCACATTCTTCACTCCCTACATCCTATGTGAATACGCACGGTCATTTACTTCCACCTTGAGTCTAGCTATTCAGTTTAATTGATACCCACCATTGTTCCTTAACTCCAGGGCCTCAGACTGTGTGGCCAAAACCTTAAAATAACCTTAGCTATGGGTTAATATAAAAACAAAAATTTTAAATAGACTTAAGGTACATCATCAAGATTCTGGGTTCTATTGTGAATAATTGTGAATTCTGGAGGGATTAATGAAAATGTGTCTCATAGAACTTAACTTGGGACCCATGAGCTTTTACTTGGTGCTTGAATTTCTTGTATGAATATCCAAACACACAGAAGATGGCAAAATTGACTGGAGCTAAAGAATACTTCATACAATAGTGCCTTGAGAGCCCACAGGAGTTTATTCTGAAGACTTGAATTCATCTTTTCCCAAATCAATCCAAGTCCCACCCTACAGGATGCGTTTTCTCTTAATGACACCCTGAAGCTCAAGAACATGAGAACAAGTTTAAAAGGGACAAAAAAACTGTGAAATGTTTCTTTGAATCAATAGGCCCCTGGGTCTTGAAATAATCTCCAACTTCCAGAGTTTTTCAGTCAGACTTAATGGATTTTAAAGAGTCATATATAATATTCTTTTGGAGAATTTTATGTACTTTTAAGAGAATAGTAATTACATGATAGGGAAGCCTTCCAAAGTGTGATAATTTCTTTTTTTTAATTTCCTCTCACCTTCTACTAGTAGTTATTTCAAAAATGTCTTCATTTATTTATCTAGTTGCCTATCTATTTAGTTTGTGCTGGTACTAAAGCTTGCACTCAAAGCCTGTGTGTTGTTCCTTAAGCTTTTTCCATTCAAGGCTGGTACTTTGAACCACAGCTCCACTTCTGGCTTTTTGCTGGTTACCTGGAGATAAGAGTCTCATGGACTTTTCTGCCTATACTGGTGGCTTGCATCTGAGATCCTCAGATCTCAGGCTTCTGGATTGCTAAGATTGTAGGTTTGAGCCACTAGTACCCAACTTCTGTTTCTCTTTTGACATAGTATTCAAAACAAGACATAAAGGAAATAAATGTTCGATTCTTGCTCTTTGATTTTGTGTTTTCAATGAACATAAAATCATCAAAAGTAATATTCTGCTACTAGGCTTGACAAAATGAAACTTACCAGTTTCTCTCTGAGTTCCCTCGGTTGAGGTCACACGCTGTAAAAGCACACTAGGATAGGCAGCAAGTGCATGTGAGGATCCCAATGCTCTGTTTCCAAAACAGAAAGTTCTATCATTGAGTGACTTCACAGTTCACATTTGTGATATGAACACTCCAAGATTAATGTTACACAATTAAATACTAGGCTTAGAAACTCAATTCAACAGGACTATACCTGCTGTACCCTGAGGACGCTGAAGAATAAATGTTTATCAACTAATGTTGCTAATTCTAAGCAAGAGTAACAAATAGAGACATCTGCTTTCTGAAGAACCTCCATTGAACATCAGGAAAATGCAGACGCATTAAATGTTGCTGTATTATTTGTTGCATTATTATTTTTTAAATAATGATGACTTCCTTAGTATAAAATCTTAGAATTGATATTTCTGGTTCAAATATCATAAGCTATAAAAGTTTTTAATTTGTAAGCCAATTGCTAACCATAAAACTAGGGTTTATGAGGGATCAGACTGCTTAGAGTTTTATATTTAGGATGAAGTCGGCACTCAATAGATAGGAAATGAATAACTTAGAAGGCCCATTCATTTCAGTTTCACTCATATGGCATACCCATAGATTTGGCCATATGACTGAAGAGGCCCTTAAACTATGTCAAGAGAAAATATGAAATATTTGAGGGTGTAGGAAATTTGGTAAAATTCTATTTAAAATTCTAGAATTTATTGATCTGCTACCAAAAATAGGCCAAAGAGACTCTGATCATCCATAGTTGCTTTTGCTTTGTATTATATAGTCCAGGATGGAGTCTTATGCAATCATCAAATCAGAACAAATGGTAAATATGTGTGTGTATTTGTGCCAACCCTAGGGCTTGAATTTAGGGTCTGGATGCTGTCCCTGAGCTTTTTTGCTCAAAGTTAGAACTCTTATCACTTGAGCCTCAGCTCTACTTCTGGCATTTTAGTGATTAAAGAGTCTCATGATCATTCATGCCCAGGCTGGCTTTAAGCTGTGATTCTCAGATCTCAGTCTCTTGATTAGTGAGGATTACAGGCATGAGCCACCAGTGCCTGGCCACAAATGGCATTTTTGTCAGTACTTCTGTATTCAATCTAATAGAATCTAATAAACCCAGACAACCAATCAACTTAAGAAAAATATTTAAAATCATTAAGAGCAGAGTTGTTTCAATACAACAGAGAGGGTGGCGGGGCATAGTGGCACATACCTGTAATCCCAGCACTTGAGAGGTAGTCCCAAGGTAGTTTGGGTTACATAGAGAAACTATTGTCTCAAGATTTTTTTAAAAGATCATCAAAATCAGAAATGCCATTTACTTACTACCTTACAATTTGACCAGAATAACCTAAGCACAGCTTACCATGTAAAACACAGGAAATCCTCACTGACCACAAAACTAGGCTTATTTGCCTGAGTTATAAAATCCACTTACAGAAATGCAGTGCAATCCTTTCAAACGCACCAGATAATATTGAGTGAAAAGTCGGCACTATTCAATTTTTATGGAAATATTAACATTTGCAATGCACATCTACATCTACTACTATGGTCCTTTAAAAAAGAATGTTTTAATGAGTAATAATCTTTGAATTTTGAATACAAAGGTACATTTCCTAACCTTAAATGTGAAAAATGAAGACGTATTCTATTTTGTTTTCTCTCTGCAGATCAAAAATAGAAAAAGGTGGAAAGGAAAAGCATGTGTTTAGAAGATTCTTTCCTATTTCTTCATACTCGGTTCTAGGAAATTTCTTTGGTTGAGCCATTATTTTCTTATAGTTGCCTGAAATTATTGGGTCACCTTAGCAATTTGTGTTTCCCAAAGTGTCGTTAGGAGGGCTTTAAGTAGATTACACATAAAACCTGCCTCACATCTGTCACAGGAATCTATGTGAATTGAGCAGAAACCTTTGCAGAGTCTCACAAAGAACTGGGTAATTCAGGCTAATTAGTCCAGGAGCCTAATTGTCAACAATTCTCTACCTAATTTTCTAATTGATTCTGCTCTCCTTCTGTTGTTTTAATTCTCATTGCTAAGCTTTCCTATCTGCATCATGCAGAGAACGAGATTTCAATTTTTTAAAAAATTCAGTCTGATGATTTTTTTTCTTTTTGTCTATTTAAGCCCAGGTTTTCAAAGAATCTGAGTCACCATGTCCCAGAACACGCATTTCGGTATTTATGTCTCTTTCAGCATTCCCATCTCACCCCTAACATTAATGAAATGGAGCTAACTGCTAAGGTAGGAAACAAGTTACCACCATGAACTAGCTATAAATAAAGACAAGGCAGCTCAGGTGGGTTGAAGTTCAGGCTTTATGTGCCCCAGGCTGTCACTGAAGTACATGTACTTGTTCTTAATTTCAAAGGGTGTTGATCTTCCTCATTAAGCAGGACATGTTTTCATTAAAAATGGGAACTTGGGGGTATTAAGAGACCTTGCTCTTCCACCAGCTGCTGGAGAAAACATTCTCTTGAGAAAGACATTATACTAAAAGATATTATACCCAATCAGATTTTTTATTAATGAGTCTTCTACTTACCCCTAAATCATTATTATTGTTTCTCAGATGATAGGTCTCATCTAAATATATTGAAATGATTTTCAAAGGAGCTCAAGTTAACTTCTCTAGTTATTAAAAGCTGACTTGAAATGCTAAACTATTTGGGTAAATCTGTTCATTAGTGGTACTCTGTTAGATGAACCTGGGCCTTGAGAGTTAAATTGGGTAAAGACAGAAAGAAAAAGGTCCAAGAACTTTAATTGCCAATACAATAATTTCTTCTCCTTGGTAATTTGTATCTTTCCTTCATCACAGATAAAACAAAATCGCTGGCACTGAAACCAGCCTATTCCATTCCTTCCAAATTTGGGTATCATACTACATAAGCCAAGCAAATGATTCCTGATCTAAGACATAGGATATTCTTGATAGCCAAGACTATGCTTTCCCCGGGGTCTATTATACACAGGATGTGCCAGTTACCCCCTATTTCTAATAATGTCATATTGATGAATTAATGTCAAACAAGCCGAGGGAGAAGCAGAACAAAAAACTAGACCGATAGGAAGAGGCAGTGGAGGGACAGAGACAACCATCCCTTTTCTTCCTGGAAAACAGAGATAGCGGCCCTGGCAGAGAGCAACACCCTGACAGCCCTTGAACAAACATGCACAGAGAACGGCTGCCCTTTCCCCAGGGATTAAGCTGGATAGTGATCCATCCAGATGTGAGAACACCGGAGACTGGCCTTAAAGGGATACCAAAGCCTGACACCCCCCCACACGTGCTGCAATGAGCTACTGATTTCCAGGTCCCCTTCTTGCTCTCTTGGCTTGAAACATCTCCTCTTCCTTTTCTCCCACCTTACCCAGGAAACAGGTGGGCAGAACCTCCTATGGCACCAGTGGCCCTTCCCATTGGAAGTCTTAGTTGGGGGTTGTACCAACCCACAAGTAGCCAAGAGGCCATCCGCCCCTTTCCTGATGCCTTTCTCTTACTTTCTAGTAAAGTTGCCTCTGCCTCACTTTTCCTGCTTCATCATTCCTTATTAAATGAGGAAACAAAAGGATCCAAGACCCCTAGACAGTAGCCAAGCCATTAGAATGCATTTTAGCAGGACAGTGTTGATAGGCCACATGTTTCTGGAAAAAAAAAAATTAACTGAAGAGGTGTGCAGAGGTTTTGTCTGTGGTCTTAGGGCCAACAATTGTGTTTCAAAGGTCCATTGAGAGCAGTAATATAATCATGCAGAATAATTTCAGGAAAGTAACTGACCTATCTCCAGATACTTTTGGAAAGAAGCAATGCTCAAAATTCCTGCATTCCAACTATGTTCTGTGCAAGCAGCTTTCACCTTCTGTTAGGAAAAGACTAACCTTTCATTATTAGATTTTTTAAAAGAAAATTACAACTCACTCTGCTCTATAATTGCTACAGCAGAGTTATTAAAATTCCAAACTTATGTAATATTATCATAAAATATGGCATTTTTTCTCAAGAAAGACACAAATTGGATTTGAGCTTATGCACTGTAAAACCCAGATGGTTTGCTAAACTACTCAGACATCCTCCAGTTCAAAAGTTAATTGAACTGAAAACTAAAATTTTTTGATAATTGATATGCTTTAAGGGACTTGGGCAGAATGATAAATTAGTCTCAAGCAGGAGGCGTTAATAGAGAAACCATGGCAATTGGTCAGTGAATATTGGCAAAAAAGGATAGGTAGGTAGGTAGGTAGGCGGTTAGGTAGGTAGGTGGGTAGGTGGGTAGGTGGGTATGTGGGTAGGTGGTAGGTAGGTAGGTAGGTGGTTAGGTAGGTAGGTGGGTATGTGGGTAGGTGGTAGGTAGATTGGTAGATAGGTAGACACATAGATACATAGATAGTATGACAGATAAATGAAACATTACCTGGGTTTCCCAGGGTAAAGTTGTTTTTCTTTCTCCATTTTTTTACTCACAGGTATAATATCAGTTATTATTTTACTCAGTTTAAATTGTTCTAGAATACAAAATAAAAGTTTTAATTGTACATTACTATTAGTTTTCAAGTTCTAAATGTATTTTTCAAATTAAATCACAAATCACAGACTTTTTAGAGTTACGATCTCCTTCAAAAAAAATTACTGTCGCAAAGATATTCAAGAAACACACTTGAGTGGATTTTTTCAGCCATGCTACTCAGAAGTTTTGGAATTTCTAGAATTTAAGACTGAAAAAGCATAGTGTAAATGAACTATATATATATATATATATCAAAGGAGCTCTTCCAGAAAAATGCCTACACCAGCATAGCATATACCAATACAAATGGCCTCATTCATAAGTATTAGCATTATTATCTTATCATGATAAAGCTTAACTCATAAAAGAGAGCCTTCTATTTTCAAATAATTCTTTTTAATAAGTTTTTTATTGTGAGAATACTGTACAGAGGAGGGGTTACAGTTACATGAGCAAGGTAATGAGTGCATTTCTTATCAAGCATTGTTGTCTCCTCTTTAATCATTAATGTAAATAGGAAGGAACATGGAGTGTTCAAAAAAATCCGGTTCTTAGCATTTAAAGAGAAGTTTATATAAGCTTTTTTTAAAAAATTTGCAGTGCTAGGGATTGAACTCTGGGCCTTTCTTATGCTAAGTAAGCACTCTACCCTACATACATATATTATCACCCCTCATAAACATTTTTGAAAATCTCCTTGCATTTCCTATTTCTTACAGATAATAGACTACTCAGTAGTCTAGAACCTTATAACAAATACACCATGTTGGGATAGCTGTGTATCTTCTAACTTATAACTTGGAGGAATGCAAAGATAGATATGGGAGGACTTTTGCTTCTGAAAAACTTACAAACTACTTGGGGTCCCAAGCAAAAAAAGCACATTCTTCTAAATTATAAGATGTAAATTCATTTTAAATATATAATAAATAGGATAAAATTTTGAGAGGAATGGAAAAACCAAGGATTAATGTTTATTGACTACATTATTAGAGATTTACCAGTTAGCACTCTCTCTGAATCATCTCATGGGAACCTCAACACAGTGATTGTTTGTTTGTTTGCAAAGTTCTGTGTTCACAATGAGGAGAGGTAGCTTGATGGAGACCTTTGGAGATGCAAAGCCAGAACTTATCCCATGCAAGCACTTCATCACAAAAGGGGATAATTTCTCCTCACTTACTTCAGAGTATGATCCTAAAGTTCACACTGCCATAAATAGACACATGGGGTAGGCTGAGGACTAGTATTAATATGTTGAAGTAGAATTCTAGAGACAATGCTTTAAGTTTGTCTTCAGATAGACTATTATTTATCATATGCTAACTGTGCTAATTGCTCCATATGAACTGTCATATTTTACCCTCCTGCCCACCTCACAAATTAAGAACTGGTATTACTTCTGAAGTAGAGCAGCAGTGGTGAGTTTTCCAAGGAGATATAACCAGCAGCAGGTAGAGGAACAGACACAGATAGGCAGTCTCAATCACAGAACCTGCACCCTAAGCCGCAGTGATACTCACCATGCATGTTTGTTTGTTTATGACATATCTGCTTAGAGAATATTGTTATGCTAACCTTTTTGGCAGTACAGGGTTTCGACTCAGGGCCTTGTACTCCCTGGGCAGGTACTCTACCCTTGAGCCACCCTCCCCCCTCCAGGCCTTACTCTAACTCTTGACAGATGTCATAAAGAGGCACTTCCTCTCTCAGTGCATGGCACAACTAACAGTGAAATCCACTGTAGCAAAGTGAAGGCGAACAAGAGGAGAAGGCCATGGAAAGTGCAATCGGTTTTCCATTGATGCTGAACGAAGTGCGGCTGCGATAAAAGGCATGATTGAAGCAGACGAAACCATCAGGATCCGCTGGGGTGTTTCTGTTCTCTCGTTTTCGAGATGGTGTGGAGATGGTTGGGAAGAAAGCAATGCAGATCTGGAGAGCGGAGTCGCAGGAGATGGGAGGCAGGAGCAGATTCACTGCTTATCCCAAAAGGATATGGTGAGGGTCACAAGTGGAGGCAATATTTAAGGATTATATCTTCTCGGGAAAAAAAAAAGTATTGCGAAAAGACATTTTCATCTCAGAACGATGAAAACTATACTTATATGTATTGGTGTATTTGCAAATGCACATGGGGAAAATATGGAAGAATGCATACTCTGACACAGATGCTTAGAATTCAACAAATTACCCATGCATTCCCAGACCTCCTTACGAGCAGTTGAAGACACATGTGATATTCGATTCTGGCCAATCAGGCCTATGTAGGGATATGATAGGCCTGGGCCTTACATCCCACCCACTCCTTCCCTGCTACCACCTCCTGGGAGCCCTGAACCATGCCAGCTAGCAGAGGGAGAGGTGAGACTGTCACACTGTCAGATGGTGGCAGAAAGGGCAGAAATAAATCTTTATTCAATGTGAAGCAAGCCATTGAGAACCTGGTGTTTATTGCCCACAGATCGAACCATACTGTCTAATATCTAACTTCACACTAAAAATATTCAACTGTCCCTATCTCTGGAGAGAAGAAGGTTAAAGTTATTAATTGTGTATATGTCTGCATTTCTTAAAGATGTATAATGAGCAGTCCTATGATAATTAATAAAGCAAAAGGTATACTAGTTTTGGAAAAAATAACTGTTAAAAAATTGGGGTATAATACATTTAAGTGCTAAACTGAAAGGCCTCTGCAGTACCATTTGACTAAATCATGTTAAGGCTGTATGCAAAATGCGAAAGAAAAGCAGTTCTTGCCCCTAAATAGCAGTGCCAAATTAAAGGAGAGGTCTCTATGAAGGCAATTAAGACATAAAAATCCCACACTGCTTCTAATTAACTCAGCCTTAAAACGAGAAACTAGATGCATCGTGTGACTCTTGAGTTCGCAACAGTTCCTTTCATGTAAAATCTAGTCTCCATGCCAATTTTACAAAATTGGGATTTTATCTCTGGAATGTGAATTTTAAAGCACTTCTGATTAGAATAATTACTACGAGAGAGATAGACAAAGGAGACTGGAAAAGAAAATGCAGGTGAATTGGGGGATACCCAAGCAAAGAATTCAAGTCCTCACAGCCTTTACCCCGCTCTCTCCTCAGAATCATTGCTTCACCTGAAAACCAATCACTCATTCAACCCTCTTCCTTTCTGACTTCTCACCCTCCTCCTTCAGGGTTCATGTGGCTTTGACCACCTGCAGCTAGTGTGCAGGCCCACAGCTCTTTCTTACACGCACATCCTAGCCTTCAATAGAGTGAGCTGGCCCAAAATAGGCCTATTTATTCCCTAAATATGCCTAGATCACACATCTATGCATCTTACATCATTCAGGAGCTCAATTTAATAACTATCCCTGTCTCAATCAACACAACCCTCTCACCATTAACACCAGCACTTTCCATCCCTAACCCTGAAATCCACACTGGCTCCCAATACCCTCTAATAATTCAACATGACGTCCATTCTTCTCATTTATTCTGCCTACACAGTTTTTTTCAACCAGATTTATTCTGTGGCCATAACAGTATTATCTCTTTATCCTTCATGCTTGAAATAGATAATATTTTATTTCCAAACCATGGAATTTTCAGTCATCACTGTTGTGTTATTCCTAACTAGAGAGCAGGTTTTGTAAAATTCCAACTCCCTGAAGTGTTTGCCATATAGACCAGTGTATTCCCACAATATTCCATATTAGCCTTAAAATAACATAGAACCTCTACTTATCAGGAGAATTTTTCTCTTCCTTAGTTGCCTGGGAAAGGAATCTCACTGATTTGTTTGTTCAATCAAATACTTTATACTCCCACTGATTCTTTTTTTTTTTGGAGAACCATTTGAAAGTAAGTAAATGTAATATTATCTGTATAAATTCTTACATAATTATCCTCAAAATATCCCTTAAGATGTTTCTTTTTACTTAATCTACAACCTAGATAAAAGATTATATATATAAACATAGAAACATACATTTATGTTTATATAAACATATATTTATGTATATAAGCATATATAAATGTGTTTATATAGTTTATATATACATGTTTATATATTATATATATACATATATACTGATATATATGGTACCAAGAGGTACCCAAGAGCTTATAACTACTTTGTGCTTAATATGGCTACTCTAGATGAAGATGAGTAGTCAATGTAAAATACAGCCAAGTTTCTAAGATTTTATTATAGAGATAAGCTATATAATTAATAATTTTATGTTAGTTACATGTTTAAATGATATTTTGATATTAGATTACATGTTTAAATGATATTTTGATATTAGATTAAATTTATTTCACTTATTTTTTCTCTATGTATTTTAAATATGGCTGCCAGAGCTTTCATATTTCTGCTGTTACTATAACTATATATATATGTGTATATATAAAACTACTTCCTGTAAGTAGTTGAGGACATTTTCAATTCATGATAATTTCTCACTTGAGGGATTTTTTTCAGATATCAGTAACATGAATTGTGACTCAGTCAGTCCCTGGTGTCCTTGCCAGAGGCCAGCAATTACAATAGAAAATGTTTACTCTCTCCATTGATAGCTAAGACTGAGCTCTTAGCCAGGCACCAGTGACTCATGCCTGTAAGCCTATCTACTCAGGAGGCTGAGGTCTAAGGATCACTCTATAATGCCAGCCCAGGCAGGAAAGTCCATGAGACACTTATTTCCAATTAACCAACAAAAAAGACAGAAGTACAGCTGTGGCTCAAGTGGTAAAACACTGGCCTTGAGCTCAGGGACCAGTACCCAGGCCCTGAGTTCAAGCCCAGGATTGTCACAAAAAAAAAAACTACAGATCTTAAAAATTGGGGGCCTAGTGCAGGTGGTATTTGCCTGACTAGCCAAGTACAAGGCACTAACAGTAAAACACATACACATACGTGTGACGAGGATTGGGCTGGTGGGGTACTGGAAACCGATTTTTCTAAAATTTAGAGTTTAAATAATTTAGAAACTGGACTGTGCTCTCCATCACAGGTGTATATTGGTAAAGACTGACCAGGAACTTTCTGGAAACATCAGAGAGAGGACTGTCTTCTGGAAAGACGGCTGACTTATAAGAACAAATCTTCTTTACATAAATACTTAACCACACTATAAAAGTTCTTCACATGACTTAACTCCTGCTTGTCTTCATTCAAAAAAGAAGATGAGATTTTCGTATACAGAGTGATTATAATATGGTTTTTCCCCTTTCTCTTTTTATAAGACCCACTATTTAAGTTGTATTCCGGTTCATATAAGGGGTGATGATAATAAAATTGTAACTTAAAATGTTGGAAATTTTAGACAGATTCATTAGTCAAGAATGACAGATTGCGATTTCCTGACATTTCACATTCTCGTGTGTGGGCTGAATGGATGTCACATGGTTTGCTACTGTTAGAACTTCCCGCACACGTGTGTCTTACTCAATACCAAGTCCTGGCTGGGCTGTGGACTCCTGAGTGGTTTGTTCAGGACAAGGTCTTATATTCTATACATCCCCAATTACTCAGTCATTCACTCAACATATATTTTCTGAATGCCTGCAACATGACAGATAGTCTTTTTTTTGGGGGGGGGTCCGGTTGTGGGGCCTGAACTCTGAGCCTGGGCTCTGTGCCTCAGCACTTTAGCTCAAGGCTAGCACTCTACCACTTGAGCCACAGCGCCACCTCCAGCTTTTTTCTTTTTTCTTATGTGGTGCTGAGGAATCGAACCCAGGGCCTCAGGCATGTAAGGCAAGTGCTCTACCACTGAGCCACCTTCCCAGCCCCGACAGATAGTCTTAAAGACACTAGAACAGCAAAAAACTAACTTGGGGTTTATAAAACAATGTTCTGGGGAATGAAAATAACTCCAAATACTTGAGTAACTCCAAAGGTACTCTGGAATTCACACCTTTGGAATATATTCATAAATTTATTACTATTTATGAATACTCATGAGTACTTATTTATGATAATACTATTCATATTCACATTTAAATTATGAATATTAGTCATAAATAATATTCTATTATTACGTGAATTCCAGATACAGACTGTTTTGTAACTGGGGTACCAGTTATCCCCTTTGGAGGTGGCTAACTCTTTACCAAGTCCAGGTCATAGTCAGGCTTAATGAGATGGCTGCAATGTGTGTCCACTGTCTTCCCAGGCCTCCCTCCTCAACAGCCTCCAAGCTGTAAGAAGTGAAGTATGACTGCTCCAAATTGCAGCTTTGCTGAGGCTTGCTGGAGAACCCTTGATGAGACCCCCATTTGCTGTGGGAAATAAAATTAAATCGATGTCAGGAGATGACTCTCTGCATTTTCACCTAGGGAATGGCAGCCTCTAGAAGAAAAGATGCTTGAATGAGGGTTAGGGGTATAGCTCAGTGGTAGTGTTTGCCTGCTATGTAAAAGGCCCTGGGTTCAATCCCTAGTACAACCCTCCCTTCCCCCAAGTTACAATAATAAACAAGTTATGAGAGTCAAAGACAGATACCTCAAGAGAGAATTAGAAGAACTGTCCAAGGTCATGATTTACCTTTCAAATAACAAAAGTATGGTAGTTCAAGCCTGTTATCCCACACACAATCCTTTTATTGAGGGGGAGAAATAATCTAGATTTCCATACTAGCTTAGCTACTTGAGACTGTGTGTCTCCAAAAACAAACAAAAAACAAACAAACAAACAAGTAAAAGACTTCGGTGCCTTTAAGCCTCAACTTCACCTCCTCTCTCCAGACAGGCTTTAGTTACATTCAGGAAGCACTCCCTCCCCTCCCCCCCACCCCTCCCACCCCCGCTCCACATGTTCCATTGAGAAGGGGTAAACATGCCAGATGCCATGACCCACTTCTGACATTCTGAACGTCAGTGTTCCTTTCCATGATGTGAATGAGTGCGTGGCCTCAAAGAGAACGGAGGCATGGGGAAACTGAGTCAAGATTTCCCAAATGATTTGAAGCCTGTCTCTAATCCAAGAAACTATTCTTCCTCTCAGAATAGACAGGGCCAGAGATCCCCTCACACCAGGCTCACAAAACTCCTCTCACAAACCCCCCACGGGGAATTGAGAACTGACTTCCCATGTTTACACCTAACTCACCTGGGCCCTTGGAACAGTGAAGCTGAAATGTCTTCTGTGGCAGTTCAAGCCCAGCTCTGTCAGGCCATCCCTGCGCCAGCCCCACGCCCCGTGCACCTGTCTGGAAGGAAGATGTCCCTGTGCCTTTGGGGCTGCAATGAAATTCCTCAGCTTTGACCTCTTTTTTAGGTCACAGCTCCTAAGTGCCATCCTGTTATGCACATCATTCAGAGCAAGTTTTGGAAAACAAATTCATTCTGTCCAGAAGTGAATCAAACCATGATGGAAGAGGCAGTCGGTCTCTCTGAGCTGCAGTTTCAATTTCCTTCCTATAACTCAGAGCCCGGGTCAGTGAGGTTGTGGTATGAGGAGTAAGTTACACACCAAATGCATCTCAGGTGCTGGGCGCGTGAGCACGCTGCAAGCAGAGGATCCTCACGGCTGTTGCTAATTCTTTGATTGTCTCTGATTTATTAGCTAAGAAGACACCACATCACTACACTGGGGTCACTTGCCGGGACTCTTGTGTATTTGCGAAGGACAAGTCTTAGCTTGGATGCCCTATAGGAGTTCCCAGTTCTGAATTTGGGAAAAGAGGAGACTTACTCCCCATGCCAAGCCCCTCTTAACATGCTTCCCAAAAATAACGCCTCACATTGAACTTGGTAAATAGATAAATACACAGGAGCACTCGCTGAGCAATCAGATCTGAGGCAGTCAAAGAACTCAGGTGACCCTAGTCAGAATATTCTCTGAAGAAACCTGGGAAGAGAGCAAACATCAGGGGGGAAATGGGGGAGGAAAAAAGTAATTATTGAAACTAATTATATGCATGTGCTTTGGGTGTGGGGAAAGTACCAGCACTCAGAGAGAAGCCAAAAATATCGCCATCCTTTATCATAACCACTTAGTAACCTTGACAGGGCAGGCAAGATGGTTATTTTTAATTCCATACCTCACAACAGGTATTCAGGGGGAGAAAAGTGTAATTACCAGGACGGGGCTGCTAAACATAGAAAGAGGGACCTTCGCGGCATTAGGGATAGTTGGCAAGTGAAGGTTGTCTTTAATTACTTAATTTCCGCAGCATTAATCATGCCACGTTGGGCCACGGTGTCACCAATCCTGCATGCACACCATGCACTGCCCAGGGTGCGGCGCCCTGCAGCTCACACGTGAGGGGCACCTTCATTTCATACTTTTCTTCACCGCTTCAGTGTCACGTTGAGGTTTGCAAGGTTTCATAGTTTTGGATATGTGTGTGTGTGTATATACGCATATATATATATATATATATATATATGCACACACACACACATATATATATATGGGGGGCAAAATGTACTACAACAACAACAAAAGCAAGCCTACATCTCTAACAATGATCATGGGAGAAGAGAAAGTAGAAGAGTTCTAATTGGGTTTTATTTTTATCCCATTAGCATTCAGAACTTTGGGAAAAATCAATGCACACTCATGTGTAATTCTAGGACTAGTGTCCTCAAACAAACATAGTAACATTCCTTGGGCCATGGTAAAGGACTATGCTAGTAACAAAATATTATTGGGCTGGGTGCCAGTGGCTCATGCCTATAATCCTAACTACTCAGGAGGCTGAGATGTGAGGATCGTGGTTCAAAGCCAGGCTGGGCAGCAAAGTCCCTGAGACTCTTATCTCCAATTAACCACCAGAAAACCGGAAGCGGTGCTGTGGCTCAAGTGGTAGAGTGCTCACCTTGGAATGAAGAGCTCAGAAACAGCGGCCAGGCCGAGTTCAAGCCCCATGACTGACCAAAAAAATATATATATATTGGCATAGAGAGAGTTATAAGCTTTCAAATCACCAATTCTCTCTCCCTCTTCCTGTCTCTTCTCATCTCCCCTCCCCCCCCCCCGCCGTGCCTCTCTAGCTGAAGTTCTATTACATTTAAAGTCAGTATCAAAGATCTTAACTTTGGTAATTACTACTTTTATAGTCCGCCAGTATAAGGACAGAAACATAAAAAAGGCTTCATATATCTTTGCATATCCCATGTCACATTGCGAGGCTCTTTAGTAACCTATTCAATGATTAATTCTTGATCTGCTCCTAGGAAATTACATACAAAGTATTTTGCTACAAGTCCAATACAGGCTTCCCTTTGTTTTTCACTAGAAAATAGACTATGCTATTTTTAAAATGTTTTAAGACAGTAAAAAGTACAGAAGACCAGGAGTGTGGAGCTCTGCTCCGGTCACAGTAGATGTGACAAGCCATCTTTAAGAACGTCACCCCTTCTCCTTTCTTTTCTTTTCAGCATAATGAATGGTTAGTATACTTGACAACTGATACCCCATTTAGCTCCAGAAGCCTGTGTGACAAAATCATACTTAAAGACCCAACAAATATTTTAAATTACACTTTATGCAAGTCAGATATTCAAACATGGCAGCAGGAGAGCCAAAATTAGAGGCCGACGTGGCTCATGAGTCACAGCCATAACTGGAAATATGTGGACTCAATTTCTCTAGGTGGCTGTGCTCTCTCTAGCTTGCTATGAAGTCTGTCCCTCCCTTTGATCCAGGAGCTATTTCACACATTCTTATTGCCTGACCTCAGTAAAGTATTTGGGTTTGTGCCCACCCCTGATTTAAAGGGGTGTATCTTAGAAAATGAAGAAGAGTGAGGGAAGGGGTGAAGTAGGGGCAGGACGGTTGAGAATGGTGAACAGGTGACATTGATCAAGATATAATAATGTATTTGGACTGGGAAGGTGGCTCAGTGGTAGAGTGCTTGCCTGGCATGCATGAAGCCCTGGGTTCGATTCCTCAGCACCACATAAACAGAAAAAGCTGCAAGTGGCACTGTGGCTCAAGTGGTAGAGTGCTAGCCTTGAGCAAAAGAAGCTCAGGGACAGCACCCAGGCCCTGAGTTCAAGACCCAGGACTGGCAAAAAAAAAGAGATAATGTATTCATAAACTGCTTTGCTAAATGACAACTCCTTTGTACAATTATATAAAGGTAATAAAAATCACAAAAAATTAAAGAAATAACAATTGTTATCATTTTGATAGCTATATTATTATCCTATACACAGAGGAACTACTGTTATCCAATGGAACTTCAAAAACACATTAATGTTAAAATACTAAACTTCTACCAATATCCTGGATTTGTTTTTCTTTCAGAATGCAATATAGTGCAGCCACAAGATCACTGAATTTCATATACAAAAAAGGAAAAGGAAAACAAATAACCCACATGGGTTCTGGTCTTGTTTACCGTTAATAAGACCCATGGCCTTGAGTAGCAATCCACTGAGATCCTTTGACTGTGCTTTCTTATTAGTAAAATGCTGGTGGGCTGGTTAGACTACACTATGCCTAATACACATTTTTATCTGTACAATTGGAATTCTAAGACAACGGATAATTTCATTTTCTGACCTGATTTCCTAGAACTTTGTGAAAACAACAGACCTTGAGAAATAAACAAGATTTTTTTTGTCTCCACTGAAAGGAGAAAACAATTTGTAGAGAAACAGTAACTGATAGAATCAAAATGTACTATTACATGAACAAGGAGTTATTTCCTAAAATATAAAGACAATAATGGAAAAAGCCCTCCCCAGAACCAACGTGGCCTGAAGATTATCAGCAATGCAAACCAATGCAAAACCATTAGATTAATGGTGATGACATTAGACCAGGAATTAATAACACTGGGTTATGGAGCCCGCTGAACTACTAAACTATGATTTTAGCCTCTTATTTAACCACAATAAGCCTAACATTTGCTACTAACACACTCATTCCTTCATTTGCTAAACAAAAAAAAAGAAAAGAAAAGAGAAAAAGGAGGAAGTGATAATGCTATGAAACTGCAAATATTTTTGCATAGAGATGATGGCTAAGAAATTTTTCTTTGGTGCCTGAATGCCAGAAAAGGCTGTCCAGGGGTATTCCTAAGCATCATACTGCATTTGCCAAGGATAAGAGGCTCTGATTGCTTTTTCTCTTCAGCCGAATCACTTCTCAGGGTTTGTATTTGTACTATGAACTTTGGGGAATGAGGTAACATCTCTCTTTGGGACAAAAGCAAGAACAAATTTACTCCCAAGACAGTATGATTTTGCTCAAGCTCAGGCCTCTCACACACTGCTCCCAGGAGATCTGGGGCAGGGCAGCGGATGGTGGGAGCTAATATAACAAAATTCACCATGAAGCTCAGCCTACATGCCATGCTCCGAGTAACAAGGTCCTTGCCTCCGACAAGCGCCTTCTGCCTGCCTGCCCAAAACTGTGACCATGCATCCTGGCTTGTAAATAAGAGGAAATCTCAGTCCCTTCCCAGACCCCATGAGGATGTGTAGTAAACGTATGATTATTACAAGCTGGGCCATCTCAGAGGTATAGCATTATTACCTTTGCTTGGTAAATCATAGACCAATATTTATTACCTAGGGCCAAGAAGATTATTTGTGTGATATTTGTGATCCTCTTTCCTCCTGGTCTCACAAACGGACCCCTATCTACCATGCCAACCATTCTTGATGACAAATATATTACCTCATCACCTTTCTTCTCTACTACAATAGTCAAACTCAAAACCAAGATGACACAGCCTCATGACTCAGGTTCTGATCCAGAAACTACCTCAGACCTGCCAAACTAACTATAAAGCAAGTTATCTTCATGCTATCTAGCAACCAAATTGAAAATACAGCCAGGCACCTGTGTCTCACCTCTGTAACCCTAGCTACTCAGGATGCTGAGATCTGAGGATCAAGGTTCAAAGCCAGACCGGGTAAGAAAACCCCTGAGACACTTATCTACAATTAACCACCAGAAAACTGGAAGTGGCACTGTGGCTCAAGTGGTAGAGTGCTAGCCTTGAGCTGAAGAGCTAAGGAATAGTGCCCAAGCCCAGAGTTCAAGCCCCACAACCGACAAAAAGAAAAAAAATGAAAATACAGTGGTTTTTTTTGGTCACAATTTCACATAGTTATGCTTTTATGCCTTCAGGAAACTGGAAGTTGCTACAGAAAATAGATAGAGTCTAAAAGACCATAAAATTCCTTAAGATTGTAGATAGAAATTTGGAGATTTAAATGTTTCCTTACTGTATTTTGTTACAACGTAAATGTAATGCTAGGTATTTAGAAGAAAAAGAAGAGAGACAAACATACTGATTAAAAAATCTAACATGTTGAACACCAAAAGGCTATAATACTTCTATTATAAGCCATTTTATGTGATAATTGCTTTTTGAGAAATAGAGATATGGATATTATCACTAACAGAAAGGTTTAACGCCTTAAAGGAAATGCAAATTCCTGATTAGAATCATCTTCAGGTAAACAGCTATGTGTTCACGATTATGTCTTTGTCTGACTTCTCACCCTGTCTTAGCTTTCCTTACATCTTATTCCATGTTTTGTTTCAGGGGAAAATATCTCGAGTACCTGAACATACTTTCTCACCTTGCATTAGGAGTTATATTTCTCGGTGCCTAAAACTAACTCTAACGGAAGAATCAAGGATGCTGCCAAAGCACGATCTGTTGTTTGTCCTCAGATGGATTTGGCACCCTTATTGTTGTTTATCAATACAGACTTGCCAGTGGTATTAACTACCAGACACTCCGGCAAGCGGACTCACTTGCGGGCCATCGCAAAGCTCTAGGCTGTAAAGCTGACCGGTTTCGTGGCTTGTTATTGAAGCCAAGGTGAAATCAGAATGGTATTGGACCCATTCCCAATGGAGACACTCCTGCTGAAAATCCTATTTCCCAGTATTTTGGATGCCAAATATTTTTGTCACAGTTGTTCTCTGAGCAGGTTACTAAGAGTTTTGTTTATTAACTCTTAAGCCACAAGACACACCAAACTGTTAAACCAAAGGCTATACTTGAGAATCAGTACAGTCTGAACATGGTTACACAACACGAGAACATTTGCGGAGCACCAGTATCTCACACTTGTAATCCTAGCTACTGAGGATTGTGGTTCAAAGCCAACCTGAAAGTCTGAGACTCTTATCTACAATTGACCACTAAAAAGCAGGAATTGGAGTTGTGGCTCAAGGGGCAGAGGATCAGTCTTAAGCAAAATAGCTACGGGACAGTGTCCAGGCCCTGTGTTCAAGCCCCAGTATTGGCACCAAAACACCAAACCAAACCAAACAAAAAATCAAAAACAAAACCTCTAGGATACTCAGGTAAATGAATCATAGTAAGCTTTAGAATTTCTGCCAGGTGTAATGTTTAAATAGAATCCGCTGGCTGAAGGGAAATGAGAGCGCATGCAGTCCATGTGTTTTTCCAAGGAAATTCTTTTTTACAGAAGCACTATATGTCTGTGGCTTCACATGGATACAGGCCTACTAGCTTTCCCAGATGGACACACACAGGTGCTCTCGGAGTCCTTCACCATGCCAACAATAATATGTCTCAGGGTTTATAGATTGCATTGGAATTGTACACGGATCTTATTTGATCCTTGAAGCAAAATAATCACTTAACAAAATATAAAACTGAGCATCCAATGTATTAAATCATTTGGCCAGAATCATCCAGAAAAAGAAACAGATATTAACAGTTGATCTTTGGTCTCTAAACCCCAGATTCTTTCCAAACAGATGCAGAGAGTTTATAAAGTGTAGCACATTTAATTAGACTCTGATTATCACCCATAAGCAGACAACCATTCTGGACCATGTTCATGGTACAGAGGCACAAGTCCAAGGGCTGCTTGCTGCTCATCCCTGGCCTTAGAAGCCACTCCTTTCAGAAAAATATCTTCTCCTGGGAAAAATGCTTATTTCAGGGCTAAAAATTAAGTTGTCACAAGGCAGATCTAAAAATCACTCCAAGATTCAAGAAAATGAAACTTTTATAAGAACGAAGTACAAATCCTCCGAACTCTGAAAATCAAACACTTTAAGAACAAGCACAATCAGTTTCTAATGACCTGGACCATTAACATGTCTATAGGAAATAAATGACTAGAAATGTTATATACTCATTTGATTTTCACCTTTGATATCATAAAACTCTTCTAAATGTAATTATACCAAAAAGGAAATAAAATCAGTTACAGAAAGTAGATTGGAACAAATTGGGAGCTTTGAATTTTTTTTCCTAAAGTATTAGGAATCAATTAAAATAATCTTTGCTTAAAATTAGGGAGAGGAAAAATGCTTTGGGTAATATAAATCAGAGTCCAGCTCTGAATCTTAGAATTTTAAAACATATAGTATGTGCTAAGTGAATGACTCACAGAATAATTTTTTGTCTTTATGTGCAGTCTGGGGCTTGAACTCAGGACTTAGGTGCTATCCTTGAAGATTGTTTTCTCAAGACTAGTGCTCTATCACTTGAACTAGAACTCCACTTCTAGCTTTTTGCTGGTTAATTAGAGATCACAGTCTCACAGACTTTCCTGCCTTGGATAGCTTCAAACTGTGATCTTGATATCTTAGTCTTCTGAGTTCAGCTGGGATTACAGCAGTGAGCCACTGGTGCCCAGCTCACAGAACAATGTTATCTAAGAAACTGTTCAGGAACACCAAACAATCTTTTAACAGTGGACATTTCATTACTGTTGGCTCAGCAATGTAGTCATGTTACCAATCATCACCTCTTTTTGAAAAATGAACTACCCCTATTCTTAACTTTTTTTGCCAATCCTGGGGGTTTGAACTCTCTTCTTGCTCAAGGCTAGCACTCTACCACCTGAGCCACAGCGCCATTTCCTGCTTTTTCTGATTATGTGGTACTGAAGAATGGAACCCAGGGCTTCATGCATGCGAGGCAAGCACTCTACCATTGAGCCCCATTCCCATCCCTACCCCTTATTTTTGATGCAGCTGTCACTCAGAAACCGGTGTTCCCACTCATAAAAGTAGTAATATTAGAAAGAACTCTCCAGGAAGACGTAGAACACCTCATCATGTTCACAATTAAAAAAGAAAGAAAGAACAAAGTTCACTCCAAAGCCAATATTCTGACCTTTAAAACATCAATATCATATCGGCACTTTTGCTCCTTTTTACTAGATAAACATAATCTCTGTTTTCTGGGCTTTCTTCAGTTCTCCATGCAGAGCTCCAAGCCCCATGGAATGTCGCTCCTCTTCTGGGGCAGTTCATAGAGGATCCGGCCTTTGGAGCTTTGATCAGACAGGAATATTCCACTCTGACCTGAGCGTGCGATCAGTGCTGAATGACTCACGTCTCGTTTCTTCCTGCCACCCCTCTCCATCCACAGACTGCCTTCTGAAAGCTCCAAGTTCTTTATACATTTTTTTAAAAAAACACGACAGCTTCCAAAGAAGCAAGGATTTAATCAATTTTATGAGACAAAGAGAAGAAAAGCAACTTGCTCGAGGTCAGGCAATGATTTAGGAAAAAGTCTTATTATTTCTTCCATACTGTCAAAGCACTTGGGAGTCCCCCATTCCAAGCCCCGGAGCCCATTCAACCTCACCAAAAGAAGACACAGCAGAGCAGGTTACATGAGCATCCAGAATGCAAGCTTTGAATTCGAGAGACCTCAAATCCTGGCTCTATCATTGACTCTGGGTGTCAGCTTGAACACACATCTCTCTGAGCCTGAATAACTACTTGCCTGTGTATTTTGAAGGATGATGACAAAGCACAGTTTAATACAGTGACACTGAACATATATTAACCACTTTTTTAAATGTTCGGGTCTAGTCTCTAGACTAATTGGCTTCTAATGATACTGTAGAAGCATTGTGATTATTTGAAAACCAAAACTCACTTGGCAGTTGTATCACTATATGTTCACAGATAAATAAAAAGGTAAAGGCCATTCATCTATAGAGCTTAAAACCAGGTGTTTTGGTCTTTGGCCGGGGGGGAGGTGGGGGGGTGGGCAGGGTCAAGGGCCTGGGCGCTGTCCCTCAGCTCTTCAGCTCAAAGCTAGTGCCCTGCCACATGAGCCACAGCACCACTTCTGGCTTTTTTCTGTTTATGTGGTGCGGAGAAATCAAACCCAGGGCCTCAGGCATGCAAGGCAAGCACTCTACACTGAGCCACCTTCCCAGCCCCTATTTTTTAATGCTGTTTAAACTCTGCATGGGGGTTGGGAAGGTGGCTCAGTGGTAGAGTGCCTGCCTTGCATGCCTGAGGCCCTGGGTTCAATTGCTCAACACCACATAAGCAAAAAGAAAAAAGCTGGAAGTGGTGCTGTGGCTCAAGTGGTAGAGCACTAGCCTTGAGCTGAAGAGCTGAGGGACAGCACCCAGACCCAGAGTTCAGGCCCCACGACCGGACCCCAAAAAAAAGAAAGATAAAAATGTGAAACTATAAAAAACAACTCTGCATGGTTTAGAATAGCTGGAAACCAGTAACTCTGGTAGAAATGTAATCCCATCAGAAGCACTTAGCAATGCCTCTCAAATGTGAGGACAGCACATAGCATGTCTCCTTAAGGTCTTTACATTGTCTCTCTAAGATGCTTTCCTCACCCATCATCACTGATATTCTCGAAGTGCTCTGGTCTCCTGAAACAGTTAAAAATGTGAAGTGTTTCTAAAATAATGTTTTGATTCATTAAGTGCAGCAGGATCAAAACCAGATGGATTTGGCAGTGGGCTTGTTCCCCTGGTTCTCGGGCTGCTTCTGAACAGTGCCAGCTCAGAAAAAGGATGATCAATGTCTCACATTCCACACTTCAGGCACTAATAGATCCTTGGCTCCAGGTTCCCCAGTGTTCAGAGGAAATGCCAGGAAACACATGCTGTGGCAGAGGCATTTTTGGAAGCATCCATCCATGCAGACCAGAGAAATGAATAACTACCTTGGCCTCTGAATAGCTTAGGCAACAGCTGCTTTACACCGGACAGTGATCTCTGGATGCTTCCCTTTATCCTGTGTGGTAACTATCATGGTATTATTGTTCAGTGTACACACTCATGCATGCTCACACACAGAGGTATATTCTGTGTGATGGGTGATCTTAACTGTCAGTGTTATTGTACTAAGAAGATGAGATACTTAAAAGTGATTGCTTAATCGTGGCTCTAGTACAAAGCACTATTAAGAAGTTTTTTTTTAATTTTCAAAATTTTTGGCCAGAAAAAATAACTAACCTTAGTATGTACTGTATAAGTCAAGGTATAAATAAATAACCTCATCAAAAGGAAATGGAAAGAAGTTTGTGAACATACTACCAACCAAGGCTTTCATATGAAAACTATTAATTTTACATAGGGTTATTTTTTAACTGAACCTCTACTACAAGATAAAATCTAGAGGCTAAAACACACATTTTTAAGACACAGGGTAATTATATATATATAATTACTCTGTGTCTATATATATATATATATATATATATATATATAATAGATTCTGTTTGTTTCATGTCTAATCCCCTTTCTCACAAAATGCTGACTTGTTTTCCTGTCCCATGAAACTTTTTCCCCCCAACCTAGTATTCTTGTCTATAGGCTCTGTTGAATGACTATGGTGACCGCTAACTTATCTCTACCATTTTTTGCTAATCATGGCTTTGGGATTACCTGCTAGGAAGACCTTTGTTGCTTAGAGGCCACAGAAACATCCTGTCTTTTGAAGTGGAAACATGCTTTGATTTTTCCTCTCTGAACTGCATATTGAAACTAGTGGGGGGAAAACAGACCAACTGGTTTAGCCTCTGTTAATTTTTTTCATGTAAACATACAAATCTCACCAGAGTAGTATCCATAAGGACACCCAACATCTTCATAAATTAAAAAATTCAAAGTTAACTTTCTTTGACTTACTAATTAGTATCTAATGATCAGATTTGTGCCTGAAAATAAAAAGGTTAGAGAAATACAAAGGTTAATGGGGAAGGCTGACCACATTCTACATGGCCGGGCAGAAATAATGATGACTTTCATGTCTACACATAAATCACTGAGAGGAGGATTTCTACACAGTACATTTTTTTATTTACCAAAGAGCCCTAACATTGCTAGAAGACAAGTTATAAGCCATTCAGTAAAAGATTTAATTAACTTAATAATTAGTTTATGGCTGTTCCTTTCCCAAACCCTCCAAATAGTTATATAAACCTGGGGCTATAGGCATATCCTCAATGCCTGAAATTACCTGCATGGTGGCCATTAGGAATTTATCCCACTAGGAGTGCATGCATACTTTCTTTTAGTTCTAAGATACAGAAGAGGAGAGAGCTGCCCCCCCCAAGCAAAAGTTCATGGTTCTGGTTAATAAGGCTAAAGACCCATCCTGACTACAACTGGAAGGGGCTTGAGCCTGTATCCAAAGCCATACTTCCCTCAGCTTTCTTCATAATAAAACAAACTGATCTTTCAGGTGGTTCCTATGTCTTCAGCTAATTGGTTTCAAACGCTGATCCTCACCTCTTTCAAAAACTCCTTCACTGTCTAGAAAGGAAAAAGGATTTCCTTCTGATAACCTGAAGTTTTTGTAAAGGCAAGGTTCCTGGCACACAGTAATGGATTAAAGTGGGAGCCCTCAATACAGGTATTGAACAAGAATATGAATGAGAAAACAAAAGTCAAAACAGTTGTCCTATTAGTTATATATAATATATAATTAATTATATATGAATTAGCATAACTAATTATATAATTATATATTACATAATTAATTATACTAATCTTAACAGGAAAAAATTTTAGAAAAAACAATCATGTCTAGAATTGAAACTTACTTTTGGAAGTACACTAGATTCATTTTTATGCCTCTTAAACAAACTACCAGAATCTTCATGGCTTTAAACAATAATAAACAGCAAAAAGTGGGTACTCAAAAAGGACAGAATAGGGTCAAGGGCAAAGGATTGGATGGACGAAGAGAAGAGTGGAAGAATGCAATCAAGAATCCAATGTAGTTTACTCAAATGACCACAAACCAGCTGGCACTAAAGATACCAGTACAACCATGTTCATTGCAGTATAATTTTACCATAGCTAAGATATAGAATCAACCCAGATGCCTCTCTGTGGATGAATGGATCAAGAAAATGTGGTGTATATATGCACAATGGAATTCTATGCTTCCATCAGAAAAATGACATTGCCCTAAGGAAATGGAAGACTTGGAAAAAAATTATATTAAGCTAAGTAAGCCAGACCCAAAGAAACATCAGCTTCATGGTTTCCCTCACTTGTATTAACTAGACTACGTCTATGATATTCTTAGGAGAGGACTACATATGACTATATAAAATGATGTTTATCAACAGAACTCCAAGAAATGGAAGCAAGAGGGGTTTATTTTGTTGTCCTGTTCGCAGTTACATCTCTTTTTTCCCCCTTTGGTTTATTCTCTGATGTCACTGTTTTGTACTTCTGTACCCCTTGTCTTTATATAAGTCTAACTTACTTGGGGAAGGGAAAGGGAATCACAGAAATGTGGGGACAAAGGGGAAACCGATTCAACAATTACTAACTAGACACTTTGTTGGAAATGAACTTTACAACTTGGTAGGGAGGGGGATAGGAGGGGAAAAGTGGAAGAAAGTGAGGGAAAGGATAATACTGTTCAAAAAGAAATGTACTCATTACCTGACATATAACTGCAACCCCTCTCTATATCACCTTTGCAATAAAATTTAAATTAAAAAAAAGAATCCAATGTATATCCTCGAAATTAGGAGTGAGGGAAGGAGTGGGTTGGGAAGGATGGGTGAGGATGTTGACAGGGGCAACATTGAGCAAGATATATTGTCTTCACAAACTGCTTTGTTAAACGGCAATTCATTTGTACACCTACTCAAAGATAATAAGAAAATAAACAATAGGAACTTCATTCTTGACTCTGGAGGCCCTCAAGCCAAACTCAAGGAGGTGGTCAGAATGCTTTCCTGTAAAAGCTCTGAGATCAATCCAGCCCTCCTGCTCCCAGCCACTGGAGACTCCCTGCAGTCCTTGGCTTATGGCAACCTCACACTGATCCTTCCTTCATGTATTAATAGACTCTTGCCTTCTGTGCAGGACAATTGTGATATATTTAAGGCCTACCTAGATAGTCCAGGAAAATCTCCACACCTCAAATATCCAAAAAAAATATACTTGGATGAGACTTTTTTCACAATAAAGGAACATGATAGATTCTAGAAATTGGAATCTGATATCTTTGGGTAGACACTTCTGGCTTGCTACACACATCTCAAGAGAAATTTTCTCCTATAATAATTGGATAGAAATGTGATTCCACTGCAACTCTAATAACAACCAACACACAAAATTATCTTCAGTGCAGAAAAGAAATGACCAAGTGGCAAAGCTTGGATTTGAACCTATGCAGTTAGATCCTCTGTTTTGAGCTGGTGCTACTGTTTTCTCAAAGGGAGCAATTCACTGATTCACATACATTCAGGTAATGTCTTCAACAGTCCTTGGTGAAAAAGCTTCAACACACCATCAGAGCAGGTGTGAGGAGCTTGTGCTACGTAGCAAGGCCTCGACTCAGGAAGGAAGCTCATAACCTTCAGTGTACTCAGGAAAGATTGAGGATTTCAAAACCAAAGAACCCATATACTCACATGCACAATTACATACACACACACACACACACATCTTTTCCCTCCCTTCTTTTCTCTTTTTCTCAGATACTTTCTCTTTCTCCCCTTCTCTCTCCTTCTGCATCCCTCCCTCCCTCCTTCTTTCCAGGAAAGACTCAATATCAGCCTGAATGACATGTATGTAACTCTGTAAATCTAAAAGTCTGTTTTTGAAGCAAAAAATAAATATTTCCATTCCCAAGATAATATATAAATAGATGAATTCTAAATAAGCATGAGCTAATATTTAATAAAAATGGGTTTTGACATGATTTTTAATTTCTAACACTATAGATTTGATAATGTAATAATTCCAAGTTCTAATAACATTCAGTAATCCAGAATGGCAAGCAAGTCTGGTGAATCAGATCTGTAAAGAAGCTCAGAGCTCAAAGCAGAGCTCCGAGCTCAAGGTCACAACTAGGAAATCATTTCCTGTTTTTCTTCATTTCACACTATTAAGTAAAAGAAGCAAGCATGAAGAACATAAGTGCTAAGGATTTAATTGTTACAGTATATTTTAAAATTGAGATCCTTGGATCAAATTCAAGAAGATAGTTAACCAGCCTCCACATAAGATACTCAGTGTACACAAGGAAATGCAAACGCATTTTGCTAGCCTCAGTGGAGAGCACTCATGCTAGCAATGCAGGATAGACTTTGCTTTCTAATCTTGCAAACTTTAATTAAGTCCTACAATGCATGTCACTGATATCCTAGACCATGCTTCTATTCAACCTGAATATTGAAAATGTGCTTAAGAAATAGATCTAAGATACAGATCTAATGCATAAGGTGTGAGATAAGAACTTGGAGAAATGAACTGCAGATTTAATTCATGTATGAACTTCCCAGCTCTGTAGTAGGCTTCTCAAGTCTCTGACCTGAGCAGAGATACAATTGGATTTCTGAGGAGTCCCACTGTCTTGGAGCTCTTGCTGCATTTTTTCACTCCCTCCTCACATACCATGTTCCATTACAAAATGCTGAAGCAACAACCCCGCCATTATAACTACTTCCTCCTCTTCTATAAGAGACCTTCAGAAAACTGACCTTGCCACTCCTCTTGCTGTTTATATCCATCTCTGTGGATCCATTGGCTTCCACGTTTCCCTATATCACTTCTCAAATCTTTCCCTGTGCCCTAAATCACTCAAGACCTTTCTTACCAGCTAAACCAATATTCTTACTATAGTCTTTCTACACCAACCTGCCACCTCCATCCCCACATCTTCCTATTCTAACAATTCTTATTTCCCTAAGGACACAGATTGTTTTCAGCATTTCCCATTTGGATTGACTTGTTCTTTTTGTTTGTTTCTTTGTTTTTGTGGTCATGGGCTTGCACTCAGGGCCTGGGTCCTATCCTTGAGCTCTTTTTGCTCAAGACTAGTGTTCTACCAGTTAGTGCTAGAGCTCCACTTTCACCTGGTTCTTATTTTCTACCCCTTCATATGATTTGTGCTTCAAGGGTAAGTTTTAGTGGCTATCTGCTTAAAGATTTTGCATCTCTTTGCCAATTAGCTAGAACTTCTCTTAGTATAATTCTTTTTTGTTTTTTTTTGAATCACAACTTCCTAAAGGCCACCAGGGACCACCAACATTTTATTTGAATACTAATTCTAAACGTCCTCCCCCAAATCTCATAACCCAGTGCTGGATATGATCCACAGTGCAATTTGCTCCCTGCAGCCATTATACCATCGTGCAAGATGCATCTCCATCCTCGTGAACGGGTGTGTGTATCTCATACATACACGGCTCTGTGCCTCCCCATCCATGGTAGGCAGGTGCTCTGTCCTAAGACTGCCTCTCAGGCCTTTCTTTGCTTTAGTTATTTCTCAGACTGTCTCCTGTTTTGCCTCAGGTTGGCCTCCAACTGTGATTCTCGCAATCACTCCTTAGTAGTTGAGACTACAATTGTGCCCCACCATACCAGTCCTCTTTCCTGCTTCTTAGGCTCTACCTTGTTGTTGGACAAATCTAGATGACTGCCTCTCTGCTGTCTGTCAATCTTTTCTCTCAGTTCTAGCCCTAGTGCAACTGCCTGAATTTAAGTCCTCCTTCGTTAGGCGAATTAGTGTCTCCTTACTGGTCTCTGTTTATCCAGAGATTTTCACAGATTATCACACCAGTCTCTACCACCCGGAAACAGGAGAAACTGTGATCATTGCAACTTTTTTTGAAGGTATTGGTATAACTGCTATCCTCTTTTAGGTGAAAAGTCAAAATTTATCAATACCTACTTTCTTATCTCTAATCAATCCCAAATCCTCACGCTTCAGTTATATAAAATCATTTTAAACATACCATACCTCAAACATACCAGAATTCTACACACAGGTGTGTATGCTGGGCCCTTTTTTTGCACTAACATTTATTCAGCCTTCTAATTTTATTAAAAGCATTAAATTTCCTGGGAATCCATTCCTGACTGATAAATCTGATGAGGTCTGCTCCTGTTAACATCAGAGCAGAAGAGCTGGCTGGACCATCCACTATTCTAATGATCACAGCATAGAGAATAATAATAATGAGCTACAGATGTCATCTCCATTGCTCTGAGTCTTTTAGCATTTATTTCTTCAGTTCTGAACATAGTACCCAGCACAGAGTACACTCCCTTGTTGAATGAAAAAAGAATGACTAAATAAACATAACCAAGAGATAATTAAGATAAAGTTTTAAAATCTGTAACTAAAAATGTGTCATCGGACGTAATTTACACCACCACTACTCTGAGAAAAACCATACCACTTTGTCTAAATAGACCTCTCTTGCACCTTACTCAGTTGCTAACAGAGAATATACCTTTACCATAAACTGTCTTCAGGGGAAATCCTCAAGTGCTCAAAAATCCTTTTAGAGATTTGGAGAAACAAGTTACAAATAGTTCGTCTGCCCTTCCTACCCCATTCAGCAATGGAACTCAGGCCTATACACTCAAGACTGCTCTGGCTAATGAGAAATAAGCGGTGTCTGAGCATCTCTACTGCAAAGAACATCCCAGCTGAAGGACACACAAGCCAGTTTGGGTCCCCTAAGTTCCCCTTTCCCTGCTGCACACCCTTGGTTTGGATGCTCTGGTCATGATAACACTCTAGCCTTGACAGTTTGGAGGCTCCCAAAGCCCAGAAGCCTTACTATCATGCCTCCTATTTCTCATTGCTAGACTTTAAAGTTTGGGGTAGTATAGAAACAAGGAAATCCTACTAGAGATAAACAAAACAGTTTTACTGTTAATTACTGCATCTCTTTTATGTCTCTCAAAACTGACCTTTTGTGAAAAGATTTACCGTCGGGTACCTTTCCTTTATATTAAAGACAGATGGCTTCTTAAAATGTCCCTCTTGGGGAAGGATCTGGGGAAAACAAATACTTCGGAGTACTGCCTTGTGTTCTTGGACCACATCAGGTGTTTTGGTCTTTTTAATCTTCGAAGGTACATATCTGACAAAATTTGATTTGGGATATTTATTTTTGAAAACATCTATCGAAGTGCCTGGAACTTCATTCTATGAATAAAATGAAAGTATTTTAAGTTTAGTATTCATGACTTAATGAAAGCCATCTCACATTGTCAATAAATCAATAAGATTACCTAGAAAATTTTATCAAGATAAAATTGCACCTTCACTAATTACATGAACCAAAGCACCTTGTGGTAGAAGACATAGTGCAAAGAGCACTTGAGAGTGAGCAGCAGAACCCAACGCTATTCTATGCAACTCTGCAAAGCCCTTCACAAGCATGAAATTCACAGTCTACATCAAAAGAAATATTCATTTTAAAACAACTCTCTCTTTTAATGTGATGTGTTTAAACACAGGTTCACAGTTGATTTTTAAAACAGTAAGTTTGCAACCAGATGTAGACGAATTCAATTATTTTTCAGACATCATTGAAGAACTTTTCAATGTCTATAAAACGTTAATAATTTCCCCCAGAGAAAGAAGGTCTCAGCCAGCCTGCAAGAAAGTGAAGGTTTATGGAGGGAGCGTCTGCAGATCATCTCCTGCACGAGGATATGCTTTCAAACCCTCTCACTCCCTTTGTGGGAGAGGAACACAGCCCCAGTGCTTTGATAGTTCATTTTCCAACCAATCAACATTGCTCTTTGGACTTATTGCCAAATCTCATTGTTGACGACAACTGGTGCCAGTGAGATATTGCTATGATTGTGTTGGTAATATGTTGGTATTATGCTGATATTATGCTTTGCCAGGTAACTTAAGATGGAATGAAAGGATATTATTATTAGATAAAAGTCCTAAGATAGGTCAAGTTTCTAAAGCACCTGTTTCTAGTTCTAAACACGGTGAGGCCTTCATTCCATATATCTGTTAGTGAAATCGATCAATATAACTGATTATATTTTGTAATTTTTGTAATTTTTAGAGGAAAGAAGTTAGCTGCAACCACCTCTGGCCTATCTCAGCATAAAACCACCTCTGGCCAACCCTGACACAAAGAACCACTCAACAGAAACATTACCATCCCATGCCTACCAAAAGAATGCTCACAAAACACTTGTGCTTTTTATTTAGAATTCGGTTTTTAAAAGGTACCCAGTAAACTGTTCTGAAATCCCCTGCCTTCCCCTCTCTCCAGAGAAGTCTATTGGTCATCACAGCTGTTCTTTCCTCAGATTTCAGACCTACTCCGTACTTCCGGTCCTCCAAAATGTACTTCCGGTCCTCCAAAATGTACTTCCGGTCCTCCAAAATGTACTTCCGGTCCTCCAAAATGTTTCCCCTGTGTTGACCCTCCCCCACCTCACCTCACCCCCTCCCTTTCCCTTCCACCCCTTCTACTCCACCATTCAGAAAATATTTATTGGTCTAGGCACAGTGCTCCTAGCTGGAGATTCAACATTCTAATTGGACAGTCTTTCCCCACAAGAGCTATCAGACGGCCCACAGACAGTCCTAGCACCAAGTGACATGAGAAAACTCCTGTAAGCATGTTGTGATCAGGATGCCTTTCATGGTATATCACTCACTTTCACTGTGTCTTAAGTAGTGTGAAAGAGATATTTACTTGTGATGATAATCTGAGGCATTCCATTATAATTCATCAGAAGGAAACATTAACAGTTGGGCCAAATGTGCATAACTGAAAACTCACATTTTCACATGCTACTTGAAATCAATGTTGTACAAGCTACTGAGGCTTTCATTTCCAACAGGAGACCAAGTGTTCATGCAGTTTCTTGGATTAACCATTACAGTATACAAATATAGGGTTTTCTTAACTTAAACATAATAACAATAATAATAATGTTACATAAATGTAAAACATGTAAAGCACTAACCTCTTTTAAGCTCACATAATGTTGGGCAATGAGAAATTTTGCTTCATAGAGAAAATTTTGCCTTGGGATCTGCAATGTATGACCTAAACAAAAACAGAGAAAGCATTATGATTTTTGGTGGGTTTTTTTTAAGTCATTATTTCTACTTTTGCAATCAAACTGGTAAAAGTAAGAGATTAATTTAGAGAGAGTCATGAATCTTGTAGGGCCCTTTCAAAGTGAATTTTTGTAACTGGACATCTCAAATGTAAGCGAAAGAAGTGAACACAATGATCCTTTAATATACTATTTTATTCTTTACAAAGAAAAATCATCCAGGTGTCAGTGATTCGTGCCTGGAATCCTAGCTACTCAGGAGGCTGAGATCTGAAGATTGAGGTTTGAAGCCCGCCCAGGAAGGAAAGTCCATGAGTACTAGTTTTCCTCAAGTAGCAAAAGGCCAGAAAGGGAAGTGTGACTCATGTGGTAGAATGCCAGACTTGAGGAAAAAAGTCAAGCAAGAGCATAAGACTCTGAGTTCAAGTCCCCAGTACCAGCACGCACAAAATGAAAAATCAGTTTGTGATTAGTCTGTAGTAATTTGTCTCAGGAAAGGCACTTAGGAATCTAAATCTTGACCAGCCTCTATCCAAACACTAGCAACTACAAGAGACTCCAGCGGGTTCTCTTCTATCTGTGTGGTGCCAGGATTCAGACCTGGTGGTCTGAGCATATGGCCCAACTTTGGGTGCTGAGCCAGTCCAGCAGTGAGAGAGAGCACTGCACCCCACCTCTGCTCATTCTACATGAGCACCGAACACTGACAAAGCTACAGATTGGGCTCAGAAACACATGGGACATGCAGCCTAAAGAAAAGATCAACAAAGAAACTTAACAAGGAATGATACGATAGGTTAAATAAAATTAGCCGATCTCTGCATTGTATTCAGCCCAACAGCTGTTGAAGATGCCATTCTTTTCAGGGAACTTCCTCCAAAATAGATTGTATTTTAAGAGGACAAGTTCTAACAAATGAAACAAGAAAAATAGAAAGAACTTTGCTTTATCATGACGATGGAATAAAACTAGAAATAAGAGCAAAAATGAAAATCAGAGAAATCACTCAAGCACATGGAGACTGCCAACTGATGAGTCGGTCAAGGCAGAAATGAGAGAGAAAACTTACAAAAAATCTAGATCACAATGAAAATGAAAATACAGCTTACTTTAATCTTTGGGACACAGCAAAAGAAGTGCTAAGAGGAAAATTTACAGCAACAAGGGCTTAAAAAATTGTTTAGGGATACAGGTGGACCCATTGCAACAATGAGATGTACAAGTCGTTATGTCGAAAAACGAACTTTACAACTTTGGTGGGGTGGGGAGGATCGGGTAGGGGGAGGAAGGGGAGTATGGGAAGGGATGGGAAGGGGAAACAAAGAGGAGGCAACAATGCTTGATAAGAAATATACTCGTTATCTTGCCCGTGTAATTGTAACTCCTCTGTATGGTATTCTCACAATAATAAATAAATAAAATAAAAAAAGAAATCAGAGCAATCTCCAGTAAACGATCTATTTAGGCACTGCAAGTTCTTATGCAACCTGGGACTACTGATATGTGCCTCTGTGCCTGGTTTGTTTCTTGAAATGCAGCCTCAGAGGCTATGTGCCTTAAACCACAATCTTGATCTCTATCTCCTGAGTATTAAGATTAGAAAAGTAAACTACCACACCTGAAATCATAACTTACTAAGAAAAGTCACCAACGCCTCCTCCTTCAGACTTTAAGAGGCCTATAATGTGTGTGTATTTGTACAGACCTATGGCATGGAGAATGACAGCTCTAATTCTTTCTGCTTGAATTCAGATTTGTTAATGAACCTCACGCATTCGTTTTCTCTTCTGTAAAATGAGGATAGCGTTGATGTTTGTCACAGCAGGCTGAAAAGATTAGCTGTCACTCACATGGCACCTAGTACTGGGCCTGGTACACAATAAGCCTTCAGTAAATGTGAACTTCTATTGTATTTTCTGGAATTATTCTATCACTGGTATTGGTGTGATTCTCTTATTTACATAGCTAAGTTCATTACTCAAGCCATCCTTTGATAACAAGACGATAACTCTCTAATAGTTTGAATGAATTGGCTTTCTACAGCTCTTTCCTCCAAAATTAATGAATTAACATGCCCCTCAACAAGAAAATCAGCTTGCAGTCCTTTCAGTTACTAAATATCCAAAAAGAAAAAGAAATTATTATAAGCAAGATGGTTCGTGAAGAGGTTAACATGGTCATATTCGATTGCCCTAAAAATTGTAGTGTGTATTAACAATGAAGATGTGCATTCTTCCAATCCACATTTAGGCTTTCTCTAGCCTAAAATGATCTTATACATGATTCCTTTTTATCTAAAGAAAAACATGTCCATAGTTTATCATTTAGTGCTACCATTGTGAGCTCATAAATAGACTCTTCTTACTGCGGTAGGGGTCGCACTGTTGTTTCCACTTAACCTCTGAAGATCGAAAAGAAAAATGAAGTTCTCCAAATGATGACATCATAACCACCGAGTCATTTCTGCATCCAGGCAGACCCAAGGGCTTGCACACATTGTGTTTTTCCATAACGATAACAAATGACTGGGCTCGTCCAAGGGCTTCCTTGCTTGCATTCTCCAGACAGCCTTCCCCAAGCTTCCCAACGAGACAATCCTGAGCCAAGACATACAGCCACCTGGCTAAAGCCATCACTATGTAATCAGAATAAATGCCTTCCTGCCCTGTGTCTGGGATTTCACAGGTGTTTGAAAAGGCTCCCCTCCGGGTGTGTGTGTGTGTGTGGTAGCACACACCTATAATCCCAGAGCTTGGAAAAGTGAGGTAGAAGGATAGTAAATACAAGGTCAGGTTGGAAAACACACCAGGCCTCTGTCCAAAACAAGAGAAGGGGGGGGGTCAACAGGAGGGAAGAAGAGAAAGAGAGACGGGAGGGAAGAAGGGAGGGAGAAAAGGGAAGAAGAGAGGAACTCAGATACACTCTGTTTATGCTCAATGAGGGTCAGGTCAGAATACATTCGCTGAGTACCTAGTTATCCCCATCTTCTAGGTGGTTAAGAAGTCTAAGTCAAATAAATAAATGCCATGACAGTCAGTGTGAAATTAACTAGAGGATGGTGTCAACCACCCACAACCAGAAGTTCCTGATGTGCAGATTTCCCTTTAAAGAGATAAAAGCTTTTTAAATTACATTATTAGAGATAATATTTAAGACAGAAATGTCCCCAGAGAAGTAGCACAGAGACTGGAATCCAGGTCCAGGCAGTGGCTTTGAAGGTGCATGTTGCTCATTTCACGCGCCCAGGAGGCTCTCCTTCCTTCCTTCCTTCCTTCCTTCCTTCCTTCCATCTTTCCTTCCTTCCTTCCTTCCTTCCTTCCTTCCTTCCTTCCTTCCTTCCTTCCTTCCTTCCTTCCTTCCTTCCTTCCTATCC
>NW_012267335.1:134142-208764 GCF_000151885.1 Dipodomys ordii | reverse complement strand
TTCCTTCCTTCCTTCCTTCCTTCCTTCCTTCCTTCCTTCCTTCCTTCCTTCCTTCCTTCCTTCCTTCCTTCCTTCCTATCCCAGCAACCCAGAGCATCTCTGATTGGTGTATTTCAGTCTTCCTAACTTTCCTTTCCGCAGGAAGTAATCTCTTCACTGGGATAGCAAACACATCACATGTAAAACACAAAAGTTTTGTATACAAGGAAATGAGCAAGAAAAGGTCTCTGTTCGTCAGGATCTCCTTCTTGCAGCCAGCTCTGATGGGGGCAGAGCAGGACGTATCAGGGCAGGGCAGAGGAGAGGGGAAGCAGTCACTGCTTCTAGGGTAAAGCGAGTGGAAGCTAAGAAGTGAACAGAAACTGAATAAAAGCCACAGATGAACCCACATATATTCCATTCTCTTCATATGTAAATGGAGAAGGTGACATATCTAACTTTCTCTCAAAAAGATTTGAAGAACCAAATGAAGGCCAGATATCATAAGGCATGTGGTTAGTATTTTTCGCCACAACAACGTCCTCCTAAGGCCCACATGGGCAATCCCACACGCAGGCTTTCTGCTGCACTGTATAGCTGACACCTTTCCTCATTTCCCACTTCCCACTTCCCGGTCCTCTTTAGCGAAGCCTCTTTCCTTCTCGGTAGGTAATTAATAGGCCTTGATAGGGATTAATGGGCCTCCAGCATGCTTCACGTACATACGTAGTACTCTGGCATTTCTCAGACTGGGATTGGGTTAGTTTTTTTAAAAAAAAAATGTAGGAGAATTCCAAGCTCATAATATTGGGACTTCAAAGTCATGATGGCCATAATACGAAAGCAAAATAAAACGAGCCAGGTGATGGTGGCTTGTGTCTATCATGCTAGCTGTTCAGGAAGCTGAGATCTGAGGATCGAGGTCTGAGGCCAGCCCAGGAAATGAAGTCCATGAGACTCTTACCTTCAATTAACTACCAAAAAGCCTGAAGCCGAGCTGTAACTCAAGTGGTACAGCACCAGCCTTGAGCAACACAGCTAGGGACAGCACCCAAGCCCTGAGTTCAAGCTCCTTGACAGGCAAAAAGAAAAGAAAGGAAAAAAGAGAAAAGAAAAGAAAAAGAGAAAGGAAAGAAGAAAGAAAGAAAGAGAGAGAAAAAGAAAGAGAGAGAGAGAGAAGTGACAAAGAAAGAAAGAAACCGGGGAACATTCCTTTCTTTAAGCATCTTCCTCCCTCTCTGCCCTTTGCATCTTTGCATACATGCTTACTCTGTCTTCACCAGCTCTAGACAGATCCAGGGGTAAAGGGTCAGGGGGTCACGGTCATACAGGGTCAGAGCCACAGAGCAAAAGAATTTCCTAGCCGTGCTACCCAAGCCTGAATTGTCCAGATGGTTGCCAAAGCTAGATCATCAATAACCAAAACTCAATGTGTAGTAAGTCGTAACACGATCCATACTTGAAACATGTGGAGAAAATAGATCTTAAATATTCATATGGCACACACGAAGGAAAGTGTGCATGGAAATGGATATGTTGCTTTGCTTCCCAAACCATTCATGCATCATCATTAGCACTGCTTAAATGTAAGCAATTTTTACATGTCAGAGATAACTCAATGCAAGTAGAAAAGGAGATAACAATGTAAAACTGCATTTGCAATTTAAAATTTTCTAGTCAGCACATTAAAAATAAGTGAAAGCAACACCAACTAACAACATAATAAGTGGTAGGAGAACATTTTCTTTTAATAAGGTATTCAAAATACAATCCTGTCAACATTAATGGATATTAAATATTAAGGGAATATTTTACTATTTTTTTTTCCTGGCTTGCAAATCCCACTTGTATTTTATAAATACAAGTATCTTGGTTCATTTGCTAAATTTTTATGAGGGAGGAAAAAATGTAATCTATGCTTTGGTTTTATAAAACAGTCATTTGGAAAACGTAGACCTACATACCCATGTTGCTCCAAGCATGCTTAAATGTCTTCCCATCACTGAATGATCCATCTTTAAGTTTAATTAAGTTTAATTTTAATTTAAGTTTAATTAAAATGAGAGGAAATGTTCAGCTCCTGGTTTTCGCCAACCCCATTTCAAGTACTTTGGACCCAGTGAGGACTAAAGTAAAAGTTCCTGTAGTTCTCTCGGTATTGGGTTCAAGGGGAGTAAAGGGTGTGGTGTGCACTCTTGCAAGATCTGCCAATGGGGTTATTAATGGACACCCAGCCCCTTGGGGAGTGGACGTGTCATGCTCCAGGTGGGGTGTGCAGGGACTGCATACTCACACTTGTCTTTGGGGGGCACAGCTTGTACCACAGCCATGACGGACAGCAGGGTTGGTCTCCTTCCAGAATCGAGAACTCCAAGGCCTGAAACACGGTTACATGAAGTAATTGAGTGACGTCTGTTTTCCACCATTTCTTTCACTTGCAGATGAACAGGATGAATAGCACTTTTATTTGTTGCTACTTCATTCCTCAGCCTTTCATGCCTGCTGCTGCACAAGGCAGTGACCGTGGCCAGCACTGGGCAGGGCTCGGTGGCTCCCAGACAGCTTCCCTCCATATGGCTTTACTGATTCTAAACAGCCTGGGATATGCTTAGGTGTGCTGCACAGAGGGTCCTGTGCTAGAAGGAGCATTGTTATGAGTGTGGAACATTCCGCAGGTGGAGCCTGACAGGACCTGATCTCCTAGGAGAGGACAGGGCCTGACCTGGGAAGGGGCCATGCTGTGGCCACTGCAGCCTCTCTGTCTTCCTGCCCTGAAATGTCACATGTGTTCCCTGTGGTGTGGTGCAGCCTGGAGGCCCTCACCAAAGCTGGACCACAGCCAGCACACCAGACCTCCACAACTGTGAGCAGAATCCTCTTTTCTCTGTAAACTGACCCTGCCTTAACTATGTAATTACAGTATTGAAAATGAACTAAGAGGGATGGGAAGGGGAAAAAAAGGAAGAGGCAACAATACTGGATAAGAAATGTATTCATTACCTTGTCCTTGTAACCCCTCTGTATGGTATTTTCACCATAAAAAAATCAGTAAATAAATAAAATGAACTAAGACAGCCTGAAAGGAACCATGGGCCCAAACCCCACTGGAGAACTCAGAGAAGTAGGATGTGCGCAACTCGAACTCATGTATTTGGGTCTAATTTCTCATGCCAGATCATCTGGTTTCTCACAGCTTTCTAATATCCAATTAATGCCACACACACTTTTTTTTTTTACAATCCTGCCTGTTGAGATTCGTTTTGTGTTAAATCTTCTACTCAGAATGCCCCATTCTCTAATCTATACTCATTGCTCCTAAATAGACTCCATTAACATTCTATAAATAACAATAAAAAGAGAAAACTTGATTTATAAAGCAGTTCCCTGCTGAGATGTTTGGGACACTACATAAACAGCTAAAGACAGCCATGAAAACACTATAAAGTTAATTATAACAAATAAAATAAAGGCGAAGCTGTTGAACTGTTCCCACAGAATTCTGCTGCACTCAGAATCACTGGTTTTTTGAGGGGTAGATTTAGACATTTGAGCAAGTCATGGTATATTGTCAGTTCTGACTTCTACTCTCAATTTCATATTTTCTTCAATGAACTTACCAAAATTAATTGGCTCTGAAATGCTTTTGGAAAGTGTAGCTTTCAAAGAAGTTTTCAATAATACAACTTTAAGACTGGAAGTTCTGTTAATTTACACACACACACACACACACACTTCAAAGGCCAGGAGAGTCAACACAGGGATGTAAATGATCTCATTATGACATTGGGGTTTGTGAGTGAACTGGAACCAGAATTTGCCTCCAGACAAAGCACCGTTCCCCTTAACAAGATCCCCTCCTCTAGCTTTCTTTTTTTCCTTTACTTTCTCCCTACTCTCTGAATCAGCCATTTTTCTACATTGCTTTAATGGAGATAGTATGACACCATGGCGAAAAGAAAGACTTTGAGCTCAGAAGGGCCAGCGTTCAAGAAACCCCCATAGCTTCAGGTGACTAAATACTCATTATCCCATGACATGACTGGTTTTTGAACTGAAGGTTTGGAGTCCCGAGAGCCATTTTGGTCCCAGACACTTAGGACAGCTACATGCATAACTCTGTAAAGTATGGATAAAAGCAATTCCCGAGAGCTGCTGAGGCTGAAGGAGTGTGTGCAGACAGCAGGCCAGCCTGACCCGGGAAGTGCACACACCTCTTCCTGATTCTCTTTCTGTGTCGGGGATGAAATTTTGAGGTGATTTTTTTCTAAAACAAGTTATGTACAGCCAAGAAGAAGACACATTTTTGGAGGACAAGCAGCAGCAAAGCGAAGAACAAAGAACAAGCCATGTGCCAGGGCTCACACCTGTAATACAAGCTACTTGGGAAGCTGAGACTATCAGGAGAATCACAGTTCCAGGCCACTCAGGCAGAAAGGCTGGAGAGACCTTGTGTGTACAGAGGGGAGCTGGATGCCGTGCCTCCTTCCTCTAGGACCCCTGGAGAAATGAGAAGCCCAAAGAAAGCAGACCACAGCACAGGAGGGTGAAGCCAGACAGGGTGCTAAAACTCACCAGTGTAACACACTGAAAGGCAGGGGGCAGTGGTAGAGCAGCAACCTCACAAGCATGAGGCCCAAAGTGTTAAACCTGAACACCACATTATGGGGGGGGGGGTTGAAGGAAGAGAAGGAGAAAAAGAGGAAGAAGAAACAGAAAAATAGGAAGAGTAAAATGAAGAGGAAGAGGAGAAAGAAGTGGAGGAAGAGGGGGAAGAAGAAGAGAAGAAAGAGGAAGAGAAGGAGAAGGAAAGGAGGAGTAGGAAGAAGAGGAGGAAGAGAAGGAGGAGGAGGAGAGGAGAAAGGACAGGTGACACAAAGAATTTCAGAGCGTGCTTCAAAGTCATAGTGAACATAATCAAGGACCCAAAACACAGAATACACTCAGTGGGATTGAGACTGGAGCTGGAGGCCGGCCCAGTTCTCAGAAGCACACAAAGGCAACCAGGCTTGAGCTCAGTGGAGTCCTCAGAAAGCATCCTGTCCCCATGTGAGGCAGGGAAGAACACAAGAACGCGGGGGAGGGGGGACGGGAGAGGGGAGGCTCTGCTGGAAAACTGGCTGAGAAGTAGAAAATACAATTCCCACCTGTTGCTTGAGGCAAGCTCACCATTAACTCCATATTTTAAGAGAAAGAGAATCAAACTATCTTTTTCTTTTTTTTTTAAAC
The DNA here is from genome assembly GCF_000151885.1 of Dipodomys ordii. NCBI lineage: Eukaryota > Metazoa > Chordata > Mammalia > Rodentia > Heteromyidae > Dipodomys > Dipodomys ordii. The sequence continues at coordinate 203,559 of NW_012267335.1, read as the reverse complement.
CACCAGGACTCAGCCAAGCCAGCTACTAGCTCAGAGACAGGACATGAAATTACCTCAATAGCACAGGAAACAGAGCCTCAGAAAACCAAGACAAGACCTACCTTGAACTGGGAAACCTAGTAGCAACCACAGTAATATGACTCATGATGTGATAAGCAAGGAAGTAAATGAGAAGATAAAACCTAAAAATACAATAAAACTTCCCATTCTACATAAGCCCAGAGCTGTAAAACAACTTTCAAATTATAAAACACATGTCCAAAACCAATACTGGGACAGACAGCCAATGATATCAACCCACTGGAATGGTAATTCACTCCATAGGAAATGAAAACTATAAAAGCATATGAAAAAAAAAAGAATTTAAAATAAGTAAGCTAAGGCTCTACCCAGAGACAAAAGAAGAAATAATATTCCTAAGAAAAGAATATCAAAATATGAAACAAAGCAGCCAGAAATAAGGATATGAAAAATAACAAATCAGCAGAAAAATAGCCCCTTTGGAGAAAATTAAAAGCTCAATATGCAGAATAAATGTAGATTGGACACAGGGTCAGGATGAGGGGATCGGCGGTAAACTTTGAATGATTTTCCAGAGGTCCTCAAAGACACAGAGAAAGAAAAGATGAAATGAAAATTTTTGTAAAAGATATACTGCAAAGTTTGAATGATTTCTTTATATGGATATAAAGGAAGTTCCAGAGAAATGGAAGAAAAGCAATATTTGCAATATCAGTGTGAAAAAAATAACAACTACTATGTGACTCTGGAGACCAAAAGTATACACTACCCCATCTCAACTTCTAGTGGGTCTAGAGTAGTAGCACCCAGGCCCTACAAGAACTGACCCCCAACTGACGAGCCTCCAAAAGTCCAGTCCCAAGGAGGCATCACGGAGGGCTTTGTGCAGGCCTGGACACTTGTTCCAACTCCACACTGCTCCCAGGGACCTTCACTGGACATGGCCAGTCCCACAAGGCCAGTCCCAGAGGAGTCCTGGCCAGCCTCTTCTTCACCTTTGCTCAGCATCTGCTTCCTGGGGACAGCAACCAGCCACACCTATTATCAAAGCCACTGAGGACACATACTTCCTGTTTCATCACCGCCTCCTCATGGAAATGCTTTCTTTATTTGGAGCTGACACTGCCCTAGGATTCCTCTTCCTGCTCTAACTTCCTAATGAGTCTCTATACCTGAAGATGTGTGTGTGTGTATATATACACATATGAGATGTATATTATATATATATATATGTGTGTGTGTGTACACACATATATATGTGTATATACATATATTATGCAATACACATATCTGCATCTATATGTATATGTATGTGGGGATACATATATGCATATCTACATGTAGATACAGATATGTATGTACATATAGAAAATAATGTACATATAGGCACATATGTGTAGATATATATGTATATGTATATACCAAAAAAGAATGTATAGATAGGTAGATAGATAGATCTAGATATGTAGATATATTCCTGAGTCCCAGGCATTCTTGAAGCTAAATGGAGGCCAAAGCTGTAAGTGACACATGCAGGCTTGGCTGGTCCTGATGTCCTGTGCACATCTCTGTGCTCTTCTCTTCTGCCTGCTGGAGTCGAGTAACCTGAGACAGCATTGACACCTCGTGTTAAAGATGTCCAAGCCCCCAAACAAACAAAGGCTTGTCTTTATTTCTCAGAGGAGAGCTGTCTAACTGAGACCGTCTGTTGAACAAATACTAAAAATGTGAACAAAGAAGCCAGACACCCATGGCTCACACCTGTCATCCTAGCTACTCAGGAGCTGAGATCTGAGGATCATGGTTCAAAGCCAGCCCAGGCAGGAAACTCCGTAAGACTCTTATCTCCAATTAACCACTCAGAAAATTGGAAGTAGTGCTGTGGCTCAAGTGGTAGAGTGCTCACCTTGAGCTGAAGAGCTGAGGAACAGCGCCCAAGCCCAGAGTTCAAGCCCCGTGACCAACACACACACACATGCACACACATGCACACACACACACACACAAAGGCAAACAATGCTGGAACAACTGGACAGATCAGAAAAGGAAATTAACTACTTAAATATATTTTTAAGATGACAAATACTTAAAAGAGGCATTCAATAGGTTTAAATACAAAGCAAAAATAGTAAAAAGGAATAGAATAGAGGATAGAACAGAAAGCATAGAATAGAGACTCAAATAGGAAGAATAGAATAGAATAGAAGAAGATATTACCAACAAAAGTGAAAGCTGACCTCAGTCCTCTGTTGATACTGTCCTCTGATAGCATCAAGCCTCTAAGCTATAGAGACCACAGTGAAGGAGGGAAAGAGATGCTATAATAGGAACAAGAGACAGGTAGAGGAGGTATAGACAGTGAGGAAGGCCCAAACATCTGAGAGAAGCATGAAGGTCATGAGTCTGACCTGCAAGAAGAAATAATAGCGCGTGAAGGTAAGGACCCTGGAGAAGGGGGGGGATGCTTCAGTGGGACAGGCGAGGATAAAGCCGCATAAGGTGACCAGATGCCACTCTTCAAGTATTTTTTTCTTTCTAAGTAAAAAGCCAGCAGTACATGAAATCAACCTAGAATAATATGCTCTTATTAAGAACTATTTATAAGAGATTAAAATAATAATAAAGCAGAAGGCTGAGAGTGAATTCAAATGTTCTTTTATATATTTGAATAGCTCATTAACAGAAATTCAGGTGTTCATTAAGAAAGCACAGCCAATCTTTCTTCAGAGAAAAATTCCCCACTCAATTACCCACTAAGGGTCCAATTCCTGGATTCATGCACTCAGAAACAACCTTTAGACAAGAAATACTGATTGTTTTGTTTGATTTGTATTAAATACAAGTACATAGCCAGGTGCCAGTGGCTCACATCTGTAATCCCAGCTTCCCAGGAGGCTGAGATCTGGAGGATCATGTCTGGGGGCCAACCTGTGCAGAAAAGTTTGCTAAACTCCATCTCCAAAAGAACCAGCCAGAAATAGAGCTGGAGATATGCTGGCAGGCAAGCAAGCAGCAGCCAAGCAGGCACCAGGCCCTGGGCTGAAATACAGCACCATAAACAAAGTATATAGTATGTGAAACCCACCAGCAAACTGTGTTCCATTTATGTTTCTGTTGTTGCTTTGTTTTGTGCTGGCCCCAGGGCTTCAGCTCACAGTCTAGATGCTGTCTCTAAGGTTTTTTTGTTCAAGGCCAGCACTCTGCCATTTGAACCACAGCTCCACTTCTGGAGGGTTTTTTTGGTGCTAAACTGGAGGAAAGGGACTTTTGTTTCCTGGGCAAGAGTCTCATGGACTTTCCTTCCCGGGCTGGCTTTGAACTACACTCCTCAGATCTCTCCTGAGTAGCTAGGATTACAAGCGTGAGCCACCTGGGACTGGCTAGATTTATGCATTTTATATACGTTTATTTACTTAAAACATGTTTCTGAGCTATATCAAACAGAGTAAACTACATTATGAAGTCAGCCAAAAGGAAATAATAACAACAGGGCTGGGGACAGAGCTCAGTGGTAGAACACTTTGCCTAGCACAGATAGATAAGGCCCTGCGTTAATTCCCAGCTCCAAAAAATAAAAATAAATTTCTAAAACAGCAGTTGGGGGTGGGGTACATACGGCTCAGTGGTAGACCAACATGCTGAACATGTGTGGGGTCCCAGTTTCAACCCCCAGCAACAAATAAATCACAGTTTGTCACTAGCTTCTTCACATCAGACTTCTCCTGGGACTTTCTTTGCGCCCTGCAACCAGAAGCCCCAGCGTTGTCATGAGCAAACTCACAGCAAGGTATGGATGAGATGCCTTTAGAGAAAACCGGTGTGGACAATTTAGTAGAGCAAGCTCTATCAGCCTGCCTGAAAAAATCACACAATACAGTAACTTCACTCCTCCTCAGTTCTTTGAGCCACTCACTCACTGCCAGGACACAGGGTGTGCTGCCAGGGAAGAAGTGCTGAGAACCACACACATGATACACACATCTGGCGCTTCCTTCCATGTGTGACCTTACTGTGAAGCAACCCATGCCGAGCCGTGGAGCTCCTTGTGGAGCTCTTTGGACCAGAGTTCCAGTTTATAAAGTGATCCAAAAGTAAGGAACCCAAAGCCACGTGTTTGAGTCCCCGTGTGCTCAGGGATGGCCGGAGAGGCTGGGCATTGCCCCCGGACCCCAGCACCATGACACCCTGCCCCACTGCAGCTTGGATTGCTTTCTCCATCCAATTTCCCAAGGCACAACCAACACTGACTTTCCTTCCTCCCTTTACTCCTCATTCCTCCTAAAGTCTCTCCCCTTCTCTTCCTCCTCTTCAGAAGGGACAGGGCACCTTCCCCTAAAAACCCCTGGCAGGGGGGTTTCTCTCCTTTGACCTTCATGCCCGGTTAAGCTATTTGTGGCTATTTGTGTGTGAATGTGATTCCTTCTTCTTTCCTGCAAGAGTCTTAAGTATAATATTCCCTGTCTGAATGATCATAAGACTCCTGGGAAGTCCTTGGGAAACTCTCTAAACGCAGAGTGTGCAGAAACACTTTGTCACACAAAAATGTGGTGATAAATTGCAGTGAGTGTGTGCGTGTCACAAAGAAGGAGATCTCCAGAACATACATCTAGGAGCAGACCCAGATGGCAACACTTTGCAGGACCTAACTTTCTTGGAAAATGGCCTCAGTTTGTGTTCCCCAAACACAATTAGTAAGGGGGGAGAAATGACATAAATGTATGGACAATGATGAGTTACATGATATACACAGGGAAAACTGAGACTCATAGAAATAGAGTTGATATGGTTAGAAATAGCTCCAGAAGAAACAGTTGGAGCTTACAGTAAGGAACTGACTCATTGATCTCTATTGATAAGGCTTAATTATCAATTGAGATCATAGGGTCTTATGCTGTAGCTTAACTTTTGCCAGGCAAGGCTGGCACGCTACCACTCGAGCCACAGCTCCACTTCCAGCTTTCTTCTGGGTAATTGGAAAGCAAAGGCTCACAACTTGCCTGGTCTGGCTTCAAACCTCAATCCTCCAATTTCAGCCTCCTGAGAGCTATCAGTGCCTAGATACGTTTCATGATTAAAGGCTAAGAGATCTGGACATATTCACTTAGGACAAACAGAAAACACGATGACAGAGTGGCAAGCAGATGACTGACAATTTTAGGGAGAGAAGCCTTAATAATAATAATAATAATAAATAATGAATGAATCCGTCAATAGTGTAGCAAGTAAGAAGTAAAAATATAAAAATTGAGACATATAACAAGACAATGTGGAACTAATTTTTAAAAGGTTTAGAGTGAATTTTACAAATTCACTTATCTTACAAATGTGACAACATAAATTCTTCCTTGATAGGGAAGTGTGAGGCCTCATGAGTTTGGAAGTCACAGGCAGAACAAATCAGATTATGAGCATGGTCAGCAGCTTCTCGCCTGCCCTAACAGGGCTGAGCTTTACTAGTAGGTGGATTCAAAGATAGCCCCAGGATTCAGGGAAAAGCTACCATCTTTCAGAGTTCACACCCAAACCACCACTCAATCACAGCATTTTCTTTCATTACCTGTGAGGCGGTGTGACAGGGCTAGCTGCTCAGGACCGTCCTATGCATGCAGGCTCTCCTAAGAAGAATGCTGAGCACAAAGGTGTGGAATTCCACAGTATAAGGGCATCTCTTCTCTTTTATTATTATTGGTCTTTAAGTAGTTGTACAAAGGAGTTGCCACTTAACAAAGCAGTTTATGAACACCATGCATCTTGACCAATGTCAGCCCTTTCAATATTCTCACTCACCCCTCCCCTCCCCACCCCTTCCCTCACTCTTCTTAACTTTGTAGGACACACATTGGATTCTTGACTACCCTCTCCCCCCTCTTCTCTTCTTCATTCATCAGCCACATTCCCCAGGACCGCACCCCACCCTTGGTAAGTACCTGCCTCCTGGTGTTTATTTTCTCTCTCAAGCTCTGCCCTTTCTATGAGGCAGCCCCCGCCAGGAAGGGAATTGTATTTAATTGCCTTCTGGTTTCATAAGTGTTGAGTAGAGTTTCACATGAGAGATTTTTTAAAATATAATAATAATGTCTCCTCCAGATGAATTTATTAAACGTCTATTCAGTTGTAATTCAGGGATAAAGTTCTCCAAAGACCTCTTCAACCTTAACAAGCAGATCCCAAAATAACGATTTTGTTTAAAACACCTTCCCTAATTGCTTTTATCCAGGGGTTCTTAGGGATGTTATTCCCTTGCCATGCAGTGACTTTTAATAGCTGTAATAGTAAAAAAATAAATAAATAAAAATAAATAAATTTAAATATATATTTATGTGGGGTGTATGTGTGTATGTACCACACAACCAGGCCATGCCCTGTTACTCCAGATACCCTTGAAGAACAAAGGGGAGGGGGAGCATCCCCTTTGCTCCTTAGGGATTCTTTAAACAAACTTGACTTAACCTAGGTAGGCTTTAAAAAATGCCACAATTTCCTCCTCGCATTCCCCGTCACCACCGCCACGGTCAGACAGGAGCAAAGTGGGGTACAGTGTCCCCACTAGCATACAACAGCCTGCGATTTACAGAACATCAGAAAGCAGAAGCAATAAAGCTGAGCTTGCATACCACGCTAGTAGTTTAAAAGGTGCCCAATCTAGATTTGGCAAAACCAAACCAAAACAAACAAACCCACAAACTCTTGGCAATAGGCACAGTGAGTTACGTTTTGTTTAAGGACATAAATAAATAGATTAATAGACAGACAGACAGACAGACAGATAGATAGATACATAGATAGATATGCAAAGGCAGACTTTTTATTAGGTTCCTTAAGGAGGAAGAAAAGCTCTGGGCAATTCTCACTATGAAATGAGTGGTAACAAAATCCCACAGAAAGAGGAAATGCCAGAGGAATGAGGAGGAAAAGGGAGAGCTTTGGTGGCAGCCTTGGTGGTATATATTTGCCTGGAAAGGATGCATTTTCCTGAAGAAAATGAAACTTTACACTGCAGAAGAAAAAGGAGGTGGGGCATCTAGATCAAGCATGTGGATCACAGAGCCTGAGTGTTTTGAGTTGAGATAAAGACGCTGTTCCACTAGTGTGGGAGCAAACAGGACAAACATCATATCTAGATAAAAGTTTGACATCTCGTGTGTGTGTGTGTGTGTGTGTGTGTGTGTGTGTGTGTTTGGGGCATACGGTTTGGACTCAGGGCCTAGGCACTTCCCTAAGCTTTATTTAAAGCTCAAGTCTAGCATGCTACCACTTGAGCCACAGGCTTTAGGGTGACTAATTGGAGATAAGATTCTCACTGACTTTCCTGCCCAGACTGGCTTCAAAACATGATCCTCAGATCTCAGCCTCCTGAGTGGCCAGGATTGCATGCGTGAGCCAACGTCACCACTTATTTCTTAGCAAACATAAAATGTCTCAAGCCAGAAAGCTCTAGGCTTCAGTGATTTACCTAAAATTTACTGAAATTGTTTTTACTACTATAAACAATAGCCCAGACTCCATCTCAGAATTGCTTCAACGTCTGTCACACACTGTCACAGACACCAGACACCATCAGTACAGGGACTCAGAAAGAGAGCTGGGTCTGCCACCAATCTAGAAAATGATCAATAAAAACGTAGCTGATAGCATACAGAAAGATGTTTTCCTCTTTCAAATCACTTCAAAAACTACTTGGAACATATAAAAAGAATAAAACATGTTTCTTCAAGAAAAAAAAATATCCTTGCAAAATTTAGAATGTAACCAAGAGGCAGGTGCCATAGGGTCTCTCACACTGGGATTGTGGAAATCAGCCCCAATGCCCTCCCCCTGTGTAGCTTGTTTTGTTTTGTTTTTGTTTCCCCGTGACTTTTTCTTTCCGTATATATTAATTGTGCTCAGGATTTCACCATGATAACTCACACACATATGGGTTAAATTTTAGTTAGCTTAGCCTCGTTTATTGCTCTCTTTCCTGGTTCCCTCCTTTCCTCTCTCCCCACTCACTAGGATTCAACCCCTTTCCACGAATTTACTAAGGCCAACTTCACTAAGCATGGAGTGGAACTTTCCACTTGTGGTGTTACTGTTGGCTGCCGTAAAGTTTTAAGTTGTATATGAGATATACTCATCTTGAACATCAATTACTAAAACTTGACTCAACACCTCTTGCTTTGCAAGCGTCACCCTACAGATAGGTTATGAAGGAACTTTAGGGTAAGAAAGACGTCATGAGGAAAATTGTGAGTCTTCATGGGTAGAGAATTTGCTTCTCATGTTTCTATATTTAGGAAAAATAATTCAGAGCCTATAGCTTCCTGAGTTTTAGATTCAGTGCTGTTTCTCATTCTACATGAGTAGAAAAAGGTATTTAACTTTAAAAAAATAAACATTAATATTGAACCTAATAGTGGTAATCATACTTTTTCTTTACCTAAGACTACTGAAATATTTGTAGCTAAAGATATCACTAACAACATTTGTGGTGTCAACAACAACAATGACATGTGTATTTGACAAATACAATTATGATGTAATTTTATGATAATTTCTCTTTGTAGTTGTTTGTTTTCTAATATTTCTAAAGCCATCTGACTTAGGCATAAAAAATTTTAAAGAGAGAGAATAGGGGGCTGGGAATGTGGCTTCGTGGTAGAGTGCTTGCCTAACATACACAAAGCCCTGAGTTTGAGTCCTCAGTACCACAAAAACAGAACAAGGCAGAAGTGGTGCTGTGGCTCAAGTAGTAGAGTGCTAGCTTTGAGCAAAAAGTAGCCGGGGGACAGTTCACAGGCCCTGAATTTAAGCCCCAGGTCTGGAGACAGACAGACAGACAGACAGAAAAGGAAAATACAAAAATCCAATAAATGATTTCTCACCAATCCAAATCACCTCTCAGCAATATTGTAATGTATATGTTTTATAGCAATTACCGTAAAGCTCTCCTCCTTCATAGAACTAGATATAGCTTGCACATACTAGCAAAGAATAATATACCTTGTCTTAAGAAGCCTTGAAACCACATTTTTTGGTGATTTTGTTGAATTTCCTACTCTGTAACTCATTTTTTCAAAGACCACAAAAGATCATTGCTTGTATTCAGCATACCTCCATAATATGTATTTTTCTTTCATTATATTTTCATTTGTTCTTTCTGCTATGTTCAGCTCCTTTTATTTCAAAATCATACAAAAATCACTCTAAAAGTGATGGCTATAAGGAGCAAATTCCATCCCTGCTGCTATCACTGGTTGAAGATAATCATTCCTGAATATTACTCTCGGTCTCAAATTTGAAGATACATCTTATTTGAAAGTACATTCTCTTCTCCCAGTGATGGCCCTGGTGAGATTAACATTTCCAGTACTGTAAATGCACGATTGAGCTCAGAATATTAAATGCTGGGCTTAGCTGTGTTATCACTATAGCTTGCTGATCATTAGTCTTTTATCATTAAGAAAACACATTCGACCCATCGTTTAAAAGTGTGGTTTCTAAGGGCAAATATTCTTTTGAAAAAAATATGTGAAAAGAAGAAATAGGAGTATAGGAAGGACAACTGGGGCATTTTTTTAATTTTTTTTTTTTTGTCAGTAGTGGGGCCTGAATTCTGGGTCTAGACTGCTGTCCCTCAGCTCTTCAGCTCAAGGCTAGTGCTCTACCACTTGAGCCACAGCACCACCTCCAGCTTTTTCTGTTTATGTGGTGCTGAGGAATCAAACCCAGGGCCTCATGCATGCAAGGCAAGCACTCTACCACTGAGCCACCTTCCCAGTCCCAACTGATAACATTTTTACAGAGCTATCATAGAATGGCCTTTTTGTAAGTGCACATATAACTCACAACATCTATTTAGTAGTACTATGTACTATTTTTGCCTTCCATATTGGTCCAGTTTTAGCTACACAGAACTAGAAGAAAATCTGTGTGACTTGAGTGTGACAACCAGTCCCATAGCTCCTGGAAAGTCACTCACAGAGCTGATGGGATTTTTATCACATTTCTAAGCTTCGAAAGGAAAATCACTCAAATGGAGACCGGATCTTTCCACATGCCTTGAACTTTGCTCTAAATTAAACTTTGATTTCATTTTTAGAAATGTGCAAACATCGGGGAACAGGACTTCAGCAGAGTCATAGTTTTCCAGGCACTAAAGACTTTACATTTTAGAGATGGGGTTACCTGTGACACCAACAGGCAGCATGACCCTACCCACATACAGCCTCAACCACAGAAAGCAAGTTGAGTTGATAAAAATGTGGTTAAGGCCAGGCACCCTTGGCTCACACCTGGAATCTTAGCTACTCATGAGGTTGAGATCTGAGGATCTTGGTTCAAAGCCAGCCTGGGCAGGAAAAGTTATGAAACTCTTACCTCCACTAAACTACCAGAAAACCTGAAGTGGCACTGTGGCTCAAGTGGTACAGCACTAGCCTTGAGCTGAAGAGTTCAGGCACAGTGCCCCAGGTCCAGACTTCAAGCCTCACAACCAACCAAAAACAAAAAGTGATTAAGTCGAATTTATGAGGAATTTATCCAATTTTCCACCCTGCATTTAGATTGTTATAATAAAGTATATTGTTATAAGACTGTGTAAGCAACAATCAACAAGAAAGAAAAACCAAAGTAGAGATATTATGTCAATATCACTGTGACTTTTAAAATTTTCTTTTGGAAAGCACATTATCAAGTTAAAATAAAATTTCTAATCAGGACCAATTATCTGAACAGCCTACACAACCCTTAGGAACTTCACCATTGGCTGCCAAGAGTTGCAGCATGCAGAATTCTAGTCTGTGCCATTTCTGTCTATAATAGGATTATCCCATTATTTCCCCCACCCTTCATCAGGGTAAGGTTACTCAGCCACAGAAGCACTTAAACAAAGACGAAGGATCATTAAGGAGAGTTGGCAATTGAAAGCGTAAGGTATGTGACTCGCTGGGGTATCACTTGGCACTAACAGTTATGAACAGACCAGCTGACAGACTTGGGCCTTTAGGGTGCTTTATGTAACTTGTTCACCATAACAATTAAATTCTTACTGCATCTGAGACGAATTTCAGAAAAGCACATGCATATACATATATATGCATATATATATATATATATTTGTGGATGATTTAAGCTGAGCTATTACATTTAGATTGGGTACTTTCAGATGAGATATTTTAATATCCACAGATCATAGTGAGATAGGCAGATAGCCTTCTATGGTGTGCAACTTACTAGTGTTTGCACTGAAAAATTGTCAATGCAAGAAATGTACTACCATAAATAGCTCTACTGCATTGGAATTTACCTGAACTATAGTTTTTTGTCATTGAAATCCATGCTTGCCAGATTTTCATCCTTGGTCCTTCTCTGATCCTGAACAGTTTTCTAAACATATTTTCAAACACCTGCTGGACATAACCCATCACAAAGTGTGATCAATCTACCAGTAATGATCAACTTGATAAATCCATGAACACACACATGCACATCCACAAATAAAACTACCAATTGTGCTAACCTAGCCTTTTACTGGAGCACAGATGAGTGAAAGAAGGTATAACCGAAGAATGCCAAAAGTGTGAAAGGAGATAACAGACTCATCTACATGCAACCTAAATCTCCAAAATACATGGTGCTTTAGACCTGTGGGTTACAAGTAAAAGGATAGCTGGTTGCCCATGGCACACATCTTTAATCCCAGCTACTCAAGGAGGTAGAGATCTGAGGATTGAGGTTTGAGGCCAGCAAGGGCAGAAAAAGTCATGTAGTCCTCAATTAACTACCAGAAAGCTGGAAGTGGGAATGTGGCTCAAGTGGTAAAGCATTAGCCTTGAGTACAACAGCTCATGAACAACACTTAGGCCCTAAGTTCAAGCCCCAGGACCACACACAAAAAAAATAATCATTTTTGATTAAACGAAAAACTTTGTTGAACAAACTGAATACGTCTATGTGCTACAGGGAATGCACATAACTATCTCTTTCAGTCCTACTGTATCTATTTACAATTGTGTCAATATCTGCCCCTTCAATCCTAATGCCATATTACAGAAAGCAAGTAAAAAAAATGGCAAAACAACAAACACTACAGATTAGCCTTAAAGTGATTACACCATATTTAAATGTCATACTTTCTCTTAAAACTTTCTCTTATTATAAGCTTAGGAATTTACTCAACTATACTATGAAAGTTTTATTCTCAAAATATCCCATTAAAAGAATAAATACTTCTCATGCTACAAGACTTATGGATGAACAAAGTTCTTTTATCAATATCTGCTGTTACTTGTTGGCTAGTTACTTAGGTTCATATTTATAATGATGTTTTGAAATATATTATGATCAGACCTATTCTATAAATGCATTTTAATAAGTTTTTATTATGAAAATACTGTACAGAGGGATTACAATCACATGAGCAAGGTAATGTGTACACTTCATATCAAGCATTGTTGCCTCCTCCTTTGTTTTTCCCCTACCATCCCTTCCCTCCCACCTCCACAACTACATTCCCCACCTCCTACACCCCCCACCTAAATTGTAAAGTTCATTTTCGACATAGCGTCTTATCCAACTCATTGTTGCAATGCGTCAACTTGTATCCCTATTTAAACATTTGTTTTTTCCCTTCCACTCCTCAAATTATACCAACATCAAATACAGTGAAAAAGGGGTTATACTGCAGGGGAGGGACATACAAAGCAACAAAAAATCACGTGGTACCTTATAAATACATTAGAAACAATAGCAAGAAAGAAAAAAACCATTTCTGTCCTTATCTTGGGGTTCATTTCACTTTATCATCTTATCTGACCTTTTCTGCTTGTCTAAGATATATACTAGTTATTGCAAATAAGAGAAACCATGGGACCTATGTTTCTTTGCCCTTGGCTTACTTCACTTAATATAAATTTTTCCAAGTCTTTCCATTTCCTAACAAATGGGGCAATGTCATTCTTTCTGATGGAGGCATAGAATTCCATTGTGTATATATATCACATTTTCTGGATCCATTCATCTACTGAGGGGCATCTGGGTTGGTTCCATATCTTAGCTATGGTAAATGCTACTGCAGTGAACATAGTTGTGCTGGTAACTTTAGTATGGTCTTGTTTGTGATCATTCAGGTAAATGCCCCAAAGTGGGATTGCTGGGTCATAGGAGAGCTCTATGTGGAGTCTTTTGAGGAATCTCCATACTACTTTCCAAAGTGGTTAAACAAGTTTACACTCCCACCAACAATGCAGTAGGGATCCCTTCTGTCCACATCTCCTCCAGCATCTGTTGTTATAAGTTCTTGATTATAGCCATTCTAACTAGGATGAGGTGGTATCTCAATGTTGTTTTGATTTGAATTTCTTTTATGACTAGAGAGGCTGAGCATTTCTTCATGTGTCTATTGGCCATTCTTATTTCTTCTTCAGAGAAATTTCTCTTTAAGTCTTTAGCCCAATTATTTATTGGGCTGTTGTTTCTTTGAGGGTTTGTTGTTGGGGGATTTAATTTTATGAGTTCCAGGTATATTTTAGATATGAGACACTTATCCATTGTATGGCTGAATATCTTTTCCCAATCTGTGGGCTTTCTATTGATCTTGCTAGCTATGTTCTTTGCAGAAGCTCTTCAGTTTCATGTAATCCCATTTGTCCAGCCTTTCTTAGATTTGTTGTGTTTCTGGGTCTCTATTAAGAAAATTTCAGCCTGTGCCAAGGAGACCTTACATTACATCCTGTAATGTTTTCACGGTGTCTGCTTTGACTCTGAGGTCTTTGATCCATTTGGAGTTGATTCTGGTGCAGGGTGATATATAAGGATCTAGCTTTAGTTTTCTACAAGTAGTTAACCAATTTTGCCAGCACCATTTACTGAAGAGGCTGTCTTACTTCCATTCTATTTTTTTTAGCTCCCTTATCAAAGATTAGGTGGCTATAGGTCTTTAGGTATCTTTCTGGGTTTTTAATTCTATTCCATTGGTCCTGAGGTCTCTTCTTGTGCCAGTACCAAGCTGTTTTGATTACTATGGCTTTGTAGTAGAGTTTGAAATTTGGTATTGATATTCCTCCAGCATTGTTCTTGCTATTGTTCTTGCTATTGTCCAGGATTGTTATTGCTATTCAGGGTCTTTTATTGTTCCATATGAATTTTTGGATTGCCTCTTCTATTTCCTTGAAGAATGAGGTTGAAATATTGATAGGTATTGCATTGGATTTGTAGATAGCCTTGGGAAGTATTGCCATTTTCATGATGTTGATCCTTCCAATCCAGGAGCATGGGAGGCTTTGCCATTTTTTTAGTTCTGTGTTGACTTCCTTTTTCAAGTTTTTAAAGTTTTCATCACAGAGGTCCTTCACTTCTTTGGTTAAAGTTAATTCCTACATATTTTATTTTTTGTGGGGCTATTACAAATGGAGCTGCTTTCCTGATTTCAACCATACTCTTCTCATTGTTGGCATACAGAAAAGCCATTGATTTTTGGGGGTTAATTTTATACCCTGCTACTTTGCCAAAGTTTTGAATCAGCTAGAGTAATTTGGGAGTGGAGTCTGTGGAATTCTATAAATAGAAGATCATGTCATCTGCAAAGAGGGAGAGTTTTATTTCTTCTTTCCCTATTTGGATCCCCTTTATGTTTGCATATTGTCTTATTGCTGTAGCTAGGCATTCTAATACTAAATTGAAGAGAAGTGGAGAGAGTGGACATCCTTGTCTTGTTCCTGAATTTAGAGAAAATGGCTTTAGTTTTTCACCATAAAGTATAATGCTGGCTGTAGGTTTGTCATATACAGCCTTTATTGTATTGAGGAATGTTCCCTGGATTACTAATTTTTCCAGAGCCTTTATCATAAAGGCGTATTGGATCTTATCAAATGCTTTTTCTGTATCTATTGAGATAACCATGTGGTTCTTATCCTTGCTCTTGTTGATGTGATGAATTATATTGATTTGTGTATATTGAACCAGCTTTGCATCCCTGAAATGAATCCTGTTTGATCGTGGTGTATGATATTTTGGATGAATTGTTGAAGTCAATTGGCCAAAATTTTGTTGAGAAGTTTGCATCAATGTTCATCAAAGAAATGGGCCTATAGTTCTCTTTCTTTGATGAGTCCCTGCTTGGTTTTGGGATGAGGGTTATAATGGCTTCATAGAAAGAGTTCAGTAGTGAACTTTCTCTTTCAATTTCATTGGAGAGTTGAAGGAGTATTGGTAAGAGTTCTGCTTTGAAGGCCTTGTAGAATTCCACTGTAAATCCATCTGGTCCTGGGCTTTTCTTAGACGGGAGGTCTCTTATTGCTGTTTCTATTTCAATGCTTGTATGGGCCTGTTAAGTTGGTTTAACTCATCTTGGTTTAGTGTTGGCATGTCGATACTTGCTAGGAAATTGTCCATTTCTTCCAGGTTCTCAAACTTATTAGCATAAAGGTTTGAGAAGTATTCCCTTATAATGTTCTGAATCTTGGTTGTTTCTGTGGTGGTATTTCCATTTTCATCTCTGAGTTGTGTATTTCGGTGTGTTCTCTTCTTTTTCTGATAAGATTTGCTAAGGTCATTTTAACAATTTTGTTAAGTAGATAAAGCATAAAGCAAAATACCATGGTAGCATTGGTTAATAAAACAAGTTTTTTTCTGTGCTGTCACTTTTTTCAGGCATTATTATACAAACAGAAATATATATATATATATATATATAAATAATTTAGTATATAGGTTTATAATATAATAATTGTAGTCTTAGAGACTTACAACACCATGTGTCACCTTGAATCTTATTTTGTGCTCACTTTAAAATAAACATTTTAAAAACATTTTTTTAAAGAACAGTAGCTGAGAGTTGGGGGAAAAAATGGAAAGTATGCCATATGGAGAACTCTGAAAGACCCTGTGAAAGTTTCTCCTAGGAAAGGAGAAACTGAGTTGATGTTAGACTTCGTGTCATCTGGTGAAGACACAGCTAATTAATGGCCAGAGTCGAGCACGCAATTGCTTGTCACCTCAGCAACCTATCTGACAGCCACAGGGCAATCGGTTATGTTGTCAAATATGCCCTGTCTAAGAGGAAAGCCAGGCATCAGATGGGTAATCAAACTAATCTCTGATCTCCCCCCAAATTGGGAAGGATGTGGTATTGATATTACTAAGATTGAACCTACATCCCTTTCTTTCTATAGCAAATAGTAAAATAGAGCGGAGGTACCACTGCTTAATAGCCAGTTAGCGACTCTTTTCAGCCACTCCACTGCTCATCAGCAGAGGCAGAGGAATACAAAAGTCCTTCCAAAACATGAACAGGGCATGTTCAGAGTTAGAAAGATTATTATTCATGCATGACTTCAATACCACTGGCTAAAGTGATTAATTGCTATTTATTATGAATATGTTCCCTTAGCACTTAGCCCTATTATCTGTTTCCATTTTCATTCCGTGTTCAATGCTTGTTAACTAACCCTACAATTAAGGACTTAGAATATAGTTGTCGTCTCAGCTTCCTTGAAACGCCAAATTGGTAATGATATTAATATGAATATGAAAATGCTGAGCTCATCTACTCCAAACTCAGAATTGCAATTTCATCACAGTCGAATATACGTTATACAAATGGCTGATTCTTCTCTTACTCTCCCCAGACTCACACAGCAAAAGATTGTTTGCTAATATCTCTGGGCTTCATTGGTCCAGATTTCTGGTTAATTTCTTTACCCAGAGAATTTGTTTATAGAGGCAAAAATTTGACTACTTTGAACAGGAAAAATAAAGTTTTGGGTTTTTTCTGTTATTGGTTTTTGTTGGTTGTTTTTTATATTGTAATTAAAACATGCAATTAACCATTTTAAGTACATAGTTGAGTAGAGTTGTGAGGGAGATCTCTAGAGCTCCTTCATCTTGTGGAGTATAAAATTGTGCACACACTACATAACAACAACTGTTTTGTTCCTGCTCTACGGTCAATCCCTGATAACTATTGTTCTCCCTTCTATCTTTAAGAATTCCTTGCTGTATATATTTTTCTAATATATTTGAGAAAACAAGGAGGTCCTGTAGACTAGTGTTTCATCTCAGAACCTTTCTTAAGCCAGTCACTAATCAAATACAAGGTTTTGCTGCAAACACCATAGGATACACTGCTTTAATGCTCCTACACTGATAACAAGCAATTTGAAAAGTAATGACCACTTTTCTTATTGAATCTAGAAAGTGATTGCTTACAAAAAAAAGAAGAGCATTTAAATAGCTTTTTTTCTCAGCTGTGTTCAAATACAACAAGAATACAAGTAGCTGGACAACTTGGACAACTGACACAGGTCACCTCCTCAGCTCGCAGACCTACAGCAGTGACATACTTTACAATAAAAGAAAAAGCTTCTGCTTCCTTAAAGAATTACCTTCAGAAAGATGATATAAAACACCTCCCATTTGTCCTTCTTCCAAGGTAAAAGGATATGTAGAAGAAAGGTTAGAAATGTGTACTTTTAATTTAGCCAGTTAAGATGCTGCAATAATTACACATTTCATTTTCATCAAGTAAGCACTTCCACACTAGCAGACAGCTTCATAAGTTTACTGCTTCCTTGCTATTTAGTGAATCTGGAAAGGAGCCAGCATTGGATTCTTTTCTTGGATTCTCAGAAGAAGAAGAAAAAAGAATCTAAGCAGTTACTTTGGGCAACAAAGCTATTCAAACATTTCACTTTGGTGAACATTGGAAAAAATGATTTTTTTTCATACAACACCTAAAACTTGAGCATTCCTAAGAGATAAAATTCTTGATTTGCCTATGTTCTTCTCTAGTGCCAGTGGGCATTTAGAAGGGTTGTCATGATTTGCAAAATAGCTCTTCAGTCTCTCAAAATGTTAGACACAGTATGAGTCAGCAGTTGAGCTATCCACTTGGAAGAAATGAAAACATACATTCACACAGGTCTTAGACCCAAACATGTCATAGTGGCATTGCTCAGAAGAGCCATAGACTGGAAATAATTCAAATGCTGGCCAACAGATGAATGGACAACAAGATGTGGTTATTCCACACAATAAAATTACATTCCATGACAGAGGAAAGAAACGAGGTACCAATTCTTGATTCAACATGGAAGAAATGTCAAAACAAGATGCTCAGTTAAGAACAGATATTATGTGATTTCAGTTAAGTGGAATATTCAGAAACAGCAGATTTATAGCTCTGACAAGCAGATTAATCATTGCAAAGGCTAGGGGCAGAAATGTGGAGTTCCACCATGTCACCATGAGATCCCTTTGGAAGATGATAAGAACGTTCTACAATTAGACTTTCTTCATGGTTGCCCATCTCAGGAAAATATTCAAAAACAGTTGACTTGTATATATAACATGACTTAATTTTATACAATCTTAACTCAACCTCACAATGATTTAAAAATACAAAGGCGGGCTGGGAAGTTGGCTCAGTGGTAGAGCGCTTGCCTTGCATGCCTGAGGCCCTGGGTTCGATTCCTTAGCACCACATAAGAAAAAAGCCGGAAGTGGCGCTGTGGCTCAAGTGGTAGGGCACTAGCCTTGAGCTGAGGAGCTGAGGGACAGTGCCCAGGCCCAGAGTTCAGGCCCCATATCTGGACCAAAAAAAAAAAAAAATACAAAGGCGATGCCCAAGTGTGGTGGCTCATGCCTTTAACTCTCACTACTTGAGTAGATGTCAAAATGATTGTAGATCAAGGCCAGCCAGGACAGAAAGATCCCATCTCAACAAATAAAAAGCTGAGCGTACTGACATACTCCTGTCATCTCAGCTATGTGGAGAATGTAAACAGGAGGATCACAATCCATTCCAGCTAGAGTATAAATGCAAGCCCTTGTTCAAAAAGTAACTAAAACATTAACGAATTGGTTGTATAGCTCAAGTACTAGAGCACTTGTCTAATGAACAAGACTCTAACAAGCATATACAATATACAATTTCAACTTTATAAAACTAGAATAAAAATTAAATCCTAATAAGCATGACAAAACAATAATAAAAGTCAAAGTGAATGTTAATAACATAGAAAATAGGCATCATAAAAATAATGAAATCAAAAGCTGGTTCTTAAAGAAGTCCGATAAAATTGAAAACGTTCTCTGATCAGGAGACACAGAGAGAAAACATACTTCCATAGGCTGAAAAAGGTCACATCACTGGACTTGTATTGAATCGTAAAGGAACGTTACCAAGTTTATGTCAATAAACAATTTAGATGCCATGAATAAACTTGAGAAACATTAATTACCAGGCTCACTCAAGAAGCAAATGATATCTGAAACGATAAGTCTACCAAAGATGCTGACTGTGTCACTTCAAACCCTCCCAAAAACAAAACCCCTAGGCCAGGTAGTTTTACTGGTAGGCATATAAATATCAAGATCAGGCAATAACTGGGGGCCATCTGCAAGTCTTTCTGCCTCAAGTTAGATACAGTTGGATCCCATGTAAATAAAATAACCCCTATCTCTATCACTCATTTGAACTATCTGTCCACCTATAATGTAGAGAATGTTCATTTTATGTACATCTGTAGTCTGCACTGCTCAGGAGACTGAAATCTGAGGATTGAGGTTCAAAGCCAGCTTAGGCAAAGTCCATGAGATTCTTATCTCCAGTTTACCAGCAAAGATCCAGAAATAAGCCGGGCGCTGGTGGCTCACGCCTGTAATCCTAGCTACTCAGGAGGCTGAGATCTGAGGATCACGGTTCAAAGCCAGCCCGGGCAGGAAAGACTGTGAGACTCCTATCTCCAGACTGTGAGACTCCTATCTCCAATAAACCACCAGAAAACTGGAAGTGGCGCTGTAGCTCAAGTGGTAGAGCGCTAGCCTTGAGCTGAAGAGCTGAGGGACAGCGCCCAGGCCCAGAGTTCACGACCGACAAAAAAAAAAAAAAAAGATCCAGAAGTAGAGGTGTGGCTCAAGTAAAACACCAGCCTTGGGGAGGGGAGAAGCTACACAAGACCACAAAGTCCTTAAGTTCAAACCCCAGTACAGGCACAAAAATAATAATGGTTGTTATCAAATATCCATTTAATGCTGAAGCACTTTTCGGCTTTCTTCTTAGTAACATATGAAATCCCCAGGAATCATTTCTGTAAAGCCTTCTATTTAAATAACAAAATCATTAGTATTTCAGAAAGTAAAGACTGCAGACCCATTTGTGTAATGGCCTACAGATAATGAACACAGCAATTTGAAGAAAGCCAGTGATATGCAGGGATACATTCTGCAGAAAGGTTGAAATGCAAGAGAGCTGTGAGCAGGCCATTTAGTCTAGTTCAGTTTCTGTAATACCGCTTCTCTGAAGTGCAGATGGAGAAGCCAAATTGCAGGGTGTTGAGTAGGGAGTGAGAGGAAGACCGTGGAATAAATGGCTGAGACCAATCATTTGAGAAATCAGACTCTGAAAGGAGCCTGTATACAAAATCGAGGAATTAGAGAACTATTATCACTTACTCTTTGATCAATGTAAGACATTGAAGAAGGACCATCTAATCAATGCATATAGTTCTTAGAAAATATTGGGGGGGGGTGGAAATAACATGAAACCAAACATACACAGAAGAAAAGAACCAGTTCTGGTCCTCAAATGAGAGATGAGATGATAGGAGATAAAATAATTCTAGCTTCAAAAGGGAAAAAAAGAACAGAAAATATTATCCTTGATCTGAAAGAAATTAAGTATATTTCTCTTCACCAAATAACAGTTACAAAAAAATAAATAAAAATATCTTCAAAGCAATCAATTGAATATAGACACTGTGATTTAACTAGCCAGAGTATCGCAAGAATATATTCCTTACAAGAGTGTTTTGCATGTGTCCCCTCTCCCCCCTCCCAAAAGCCCCCAACAACTTAAATATGCATTCCAAATTTTATCTGTAGAATTTCAAATCATTCCTTAAGTATGTGACTGTAGATGCCATGGAAATCACAGCCCAAAACACATCAGGAAGAGGTGATTATCCTCCAACTTTAAACCAAGAAATCAGGAAGGTGATTTTGGTATATACGAGACAAGCTCAGGTGTGTCGTCTAAAAATTCATACCCTGTAGAAAAATTCTAAATGTCTCTTCGATTGCCAAGTTATATTTAAACATCTTCTTTTAAAGTCTAACATGACTCATGAATTTATATTATTAATTTACCTACTGAAAATGACCGCCTGTCACATGATTCTCTCCTTGAACAAATCAGAACTCACCAGCTGCATTTTCCCAGTGAAACTGTTTCCCATGGAGCCAAACTTTGTGGATGATTAGAACTGAGACAGAAGGAAAGGGTTAGGAAAGGTGATTTCATGATTCCGTACTTTTGGTGGACTCAGGTTTTGGTGAAGGGAGGTTGTCTGGAAATAAAAGAGGCAAATGCATTCTTTGGCTCCTTACTCTGGACTTCAGATTGTTACTGGCATGCATCCTTGGCAGTCCCTGGCTTCCAGCCTCCATCAGCTTCCGGCTGGATTTGGCCTCGGCATGCTAATCTTCCATCACAGGCTTGACACACTTGGTTTTAGGCCAGAGGTGAGGCGTGACCTCTTCACCTGTTCTCCATTACAGATGGCTGGACTGATGAGCATTTCCATCAGCCTATCAGGATACATGGTTTGGGACAACTCACTCTTCTCAGGCAAATACTGCTCAAATCACGTGTCCATCACATGACACAGAAGAGAGTAAGAAATCAGATCAAGAGACATTCATCTTCATGCCATGGGGATGTTAGAAAATGCTTTACTTTTTAACTAAAAAAGTCAAATTTGCTACTGTAAACAAACTCCCTAAGCTTTGAATCATGTAACCAACATTAATAGCAAATACAAGATGACACACTGGGTTCCAAGATAATATCTAATGCCAGGAAGTTAGGTTTCCATTCTCCAAAGTTAATATAGACTTGTCCATCGGCAGATTAGGCTGTGGCCTTTCCCAAAGCATAACAAGAACAATGTTCTTTTATTTTGGACTCTCTAGCTCTTGTTCCCATCAGAAACTGCCACATTTCCAACTGAAACAAAAGCCATCAGAAGAAAGTACCCAAGTCTTAGCCAAACATTTTCTTAGTCATCTTTAACTAAAATGTTAAAATAATCATAATAAGACTCAAAACTATTTACTGCATGCAATAAGAATAGCTCATAGCAGAGAAAGTTCTAGCCCAAAGCTGAGAGAGAAGATGACATGCTGAAAAGAAGAGGGAGAAAGAACAGGGAATGGGAGGAGAGAGCAAGAGCAAGAAAGCAGTTCCACAGATTCAGTCTGAAAATCCATTTCAAAGCAGAGATCATCTATTCTAGTGACTCATTCTTCACCCTCCTGATCCCCAAGTTTTAGGATGAGCAGCACTCCACTGGCAGTTGAGTTCTAAATAAAGATTTATAGTCCTAAAGAATCTGAAGAACTCAGAACAGCAATTCTGTCTTGAACCAGTTAGTTATTCATTCCTCATTGAACATTTTCTGGGCCTAATAACTACATTCATGTTACATTCCTCAATATTAAAAAAGGCTCGATTATATTTCAGTTACAGGACTTCCTTATTCTGCATTCCTTTTTCCTATGGAACTCTCCACTGTCACATCATTCATTCACTCAGTAACCATTTGCTGAGTGCCTAGAAGTTGTGCCAGACCCTGTGGAAAGGGAAATCATCACAGCCCTAATGCTGCAACTAGTTTCCAGACTCCCATGGTTCCATTCTGTACATGGCCATTGGGAGGAGAGCGGGTTGCCAGTGCTCCTCCAGCTGTTATCTCCTGCATACCCATCTTCACATGTGGTCTAGGGAGTGGTTTAGAAGAGTCAGGAACAACACAGTGTGTCCAGCCCATCTCACTAGAGTGACACAATGGAGTCTGTCTGGAAATAAATACATTTGTGTGTTCATATGGTGTTTGTCTGTGCTTGCCTCTTGTTCCATTGTATGTTTCTTGACCATCACATACCACTCCCTCCAGCAAACTGTCCCTCCTTCCAACCTTGCACACATGGGCCTTGACCCAAAGGGCATCAAAGATAGTCTTTTTCACACTCAGATTTTTTTTTGCCTTTTCCTGTTCTTTCCACTTCTTTACAAATGGTACAATGTCATTCTTTCTAATGGTTGAGTTACATTCCATTGTGGATATATATACTATACTTTTATGTTGACAAGGATGCAGCCAAAATGGAACCCTAAAACACTGTTGATGGGGATGAAAACTTGTTCAACCACTCTGCAAAGCAGTGTGGAGAGTCCTCAAAAAGTAGATCTACCAGATTCCACTCCTGGGCGTTTATCCAAAAGTTTGTAAACCAAGATATAGTAAAGCTACCAGTACAACCATGTTCATTGCAGCACTATTCACCATAGCCAAGGTATGGAATCAGTCCAGATGCCCCTCAATGGATTCATGGATCAGGAAAATGTGATATGGAATTTTATTCATCCACTAAAAATAGTGCCTTAACTTTATACCATTGGCATGTTTAGATGAACAGCCTGCAATAAAATAGGCAGGAAAACTCAGAATCCTATAACATGACTTGGAAATAGTCCTTCCTGAAAATGGTACTCATTGAAATGAGCACACTGGAACCCTACATCTTAAATTTAAATACAAGTGGAAAAATGAATAAGGGTTGAGAATGGAAACTGTTTCTCTTCAAAACTCAAGGAGCATGTGGATACACAAGTGACATGGAGAACAAGCTACCCAGAGACCCGACTGGTGCAGGCCGGGTGTCAAGCACAGCTCTGCTTTCTGCCAAAGGCTTTCCTAGGAGATGAGAAATGTTTTCCATAAGTTTATGGAAATTGTACTATTGTTTTGGTAATAAAATCCACTTAGCCACTTTATTTTGTGTGTGATTTGACATTTCTGTCCTCTGCCGAACAGGATAGGTTGCATTAATTATATCAGAGGGGAATCCCATATTTATATTCAAGAAGAAATTTGAATTCATTTACAGAATTTTACCATATGTAAAATATGAAATATGCATTTTGTTAACCTACTTTTGATTGTGTATGACTACTTGTACAATTACAGTGTGATTCTGCGAGATAAAATCTGCCAGCAGGAACACTTCATATGATAGGATACTAAATTGAAGATTATTATAAATTATAATTGTATTATAATTTTAATAAGGCTACATGTTTAGGGCAACCTATCACTAGAAACTTAGATAATCTAGGAGTTAATGAAGTGAAGTTTGGTATGAGTGGCCAGTCTTTAGTTATTTTCCTTGGTATCAATGGGCTCTGCTGCAGAAGCCATAATCATCCACTTGGCCTGTTGTTGTAGTTCACTGGATCTTACCCAAAGATTAGAAAAGTAAACCATCAGGGGAAGTTACCGAAAGTACAAGTGATGCATCCAACATCGCTAAACAAATCATTCAGAGCACAAAAAGTATTCAGACTTTTTCTACCCTAGCTGGGCACAGGTCAATCATGTCTATAATCCCAGTACTCAGGAGGCTGAGATCTGAGCACCAAGATTTGAAGCCAACACAGACAAAAAGTCTGTGAGATTCTTATTTCCAATTAACCACCAAAAATCTCCAGAAGTGGCTCTGTGGCTCAAGAGGTAGAGTACTAGCCTTCAGTGAAAAAGCCAAATGAGAGCCCAAGGACCTAAGTTCAAGTCTCAGTACCGTCATAATAATAAGAAAGAAAGAATGTAAGCTAGCTTGCTATCCTGTTCATATATACTGTCTTCTAAAAAGAACAAACTAATAATTCCTAAAATATGTAGCAAAGATTTTACAATATAGAGCAAGCTTTAAAAAAACCTGCTTAAACTAAAATATCTTTGAGGCCTACCTTGAACACAACTCCATTACATTATCCCAATTACGCAGCAAAAGCACAAAGATACATTACACCTCTCTAAGTAATCTAGTGATTTCTTCCCATCAAGTTTCAGAATTGTTCTACTGAATCATTTTGAGCTCCTTGCCTTGCTTACTATGACAATAATCAGTCTCATAACCCTGGTCTATAGTCATTGTTTAGTAAATAGAATACACCATATGTGCTTAAGACAAACAAAAGAGAATATACCATATAGTTTTAGGTATCATACTAACAGAGTTTGCTTTGAAGGGTCCGTATTCTCTTTCTCATAATATTGAGATACCCATTATTAAGCAACACACAAATTCTAAGAAGAATCTAGAACCGTTTTACCACAGTACTCTACAATACGAATGTTAATGCTTTTAAGACAGACAGAGAAAGACCTGCCCCACAACATATCAAGATTGCCTGGGCATTTCTCCTTTTTTATTTCACTTCATTTTATTTTATGTTTACAATTTTTTAATTTTATTGCTAAGGTGTTGCAGGTGGCATTTCTCAGCCTCTTCTCTTCCCCCAGCCCCATGCTGCCCCCTGGGCGTGCTGCTCTCTGATCAGGCTTGTCTTCCAATGAGCATCCCCGGGACCATATTACTTCCCTTTCCTCTCTTCTTGACCCTCATCAAAACTTCCATTAACTAGAGAAAAGCAATTAAATTAAACTAAGCCACCTTGGGCTGTGACTGATTGATTAATAGACTACTTAGCCCTCCCTGGGACATTTTTTTAAAAAGAGGACACTGTAATGTAAGTGAATCCGTAATGGACAGAATTTCAAACAGCTCCAGAAAGTAGAGTGCAATATACAGGCTCATCTGGGGATGGATGTTTTGATAGAAGGCCCTTCTGCTTGGCCCTTAAATGATCCCTGTTGGTGGCCACTACTTAGTCCCGGTTCCTAACTAGAAGAATAAAGCGTTGACTGAAATGCCCTTTTCCAGTTTTATAAGTGTGCGGCAAAGTACTCTCAGAGGAAGGCATTTGACTTTGAAACGGTCTTCAGAAGTCACAGCATGGGTTATGACTCCTCTGGGGGACCAGGGAAATACAAATGCTTCTTTTAACTTGGATCCAAACTCCCAAGAGGTACCCTTAAGCACCAAGTATCACCATGATGAAGGGCAAATCCTGTGTCACAGGAAGTGACCCTGCAGATAGCCCTGGTATGATTAATTACATGCGTCTCAGATTCTGACTGCAACAGGTGAATACGTACCAGAAATATGTGATTTAACCCAACATTGCCAAAACACAAATGAGAATTCTATGCTAAAGTTCATTCTCGCACCTCCAGTCTCCCTTTCGACATATGTATTTCCCCTTCTTTCTTCAATGTCTTTGCTCTCTCTTTCCCCCTTCCCTGCTTTTATCTTGATTCTCCCTCTATTTCTCTCATGCTAGCAACATCCCCATTTTTCAAGCACTATTCACAAAAAATGTTCTATCAAAACTGGTATGTAGAGTATCTAAACATTTTGAAATAATAATAATAGTTAAAACAAACAGCTGACACGTCACTGTCGGTAAAATAGGCTAGTAGTAATTACAGCCACATTTGTCCCATTTGTAATGATTATTATTATAAATAACAATTATCATTAATAATAATTCCATAAGTCAGGTTATAAGTAAAATACTTCTTGGTCAATGGCATCCCTTCATTCAACACCTGCATCTTGGTTTGATGTGTGTGCATTTCTACCTTCTTCCAGAGGTATGTGACTCTTTTTTGACACCAGTTGAAGTAGATCTTCTGCTCTGGCTAGTTTTAAGTTTTTCCCCCAGATGACCAGGCATGGTGAGTGATGAATAAATTCTCTAGCCTTAGGTGCTGTTGTAAAAATCTTAACCCTGCTTAAATACATTAATAAGTCAGAGTTTTGAGTGTTTTTTCACACAAATATCAGACTATATCTGGCCCTTGGTAAATGTTTGCACTCCATTAAAATATATGCTTAGCCCTTGGTGAACATTTTCACTACATTAAAAGATAACATTTATCTTCTTAATTTTCAAAATGTAGCTGGAGGGAAGGATTGGATAGAAAGTTACTATACAAGATTGATTTCCTAGCTGGGACATTAGAACTCTTCTCAGCTAATCAACTTTATACCAGATTTTGGAGCATCTTTAGCTTAAGGTCTATCTTCATTTTTTTAACTTTAGGTTGGCACTCTACCACTTGATTCATGCCTTCAGCCCTGCTTTTTGGCTGCTTATTTTGGAGATTGAGTCTAGTGAATTTTTCTGCCTGGTCTGGCTTCAAACTATCATCTTCTACATCGTAGTCTCTTCAGTAGGTAGGATTAGAGGCCTGAGTCACTGCTGGCCTGAATTAAGTTCACATCCCAGAGGAATGTAACATAGTCAACCCATGTATGCCACTTGGTTTACCATTTTAGGATGCAAGCGAATAGTAAAAGGTCCAAGTGACCATGTGGGAAATGATTGCGGGCAGGGATGGGAGAAGAAACCCGGAGGAAAGCAAAGGAAGTTATGATATTGTAAAAAAAAAAAAAAAAGTACTCATCTGATTTATGAAATGGTAGCCCTTCTGTACAAAACCTGAATAATAACAATAAAATTTCATTTTTAACATGGTAGGAAAAGAAGAGGACACAAGGGTAAATTTTGATGGCAGGCAAGCAAACTTACAAGTAGTATTCAATTTACTAGATCCAAAAAAGATCAGTTTTTAAGTGGGTAAAGCCAGCAACTAATTAGCTGCACAACAGATGCCCTCCCCCAATACCCAGCCAGCATCATACCAGTTCCTCTGGAACTGAGGGTTAAAGGTGAGTCTGCAGAAAGAAACCTAAATAAGGAGGCTTGGATGAAAGCTCTTCTAGAAGTGGGTAGACACTGCAGTGTTTCCTACTCCCCTTAAGTAAGTTACTAGAATCTTAGTTAAAATTGCAGCATGCTTACAATAACTGAAAGAAACTAATCTAATGTCCAATAAGGAATACTTCTCAAATTGCCACACACACACACACACACACACACACATAAAACCAACCATGCCTTCTTGCTACAATAACAAAAAGATCCTTTAACACAGACTGCCTCTTGGATTTTCGCACAAGCCGATAAAGAATAAAGTCTGCTCTGACCTGTTTTGAACCCCAAAGGTTCAAGACCAACCTCCCAAGAAATGAAAATCTGCAAGTCATTAGGAACATGCTGTGATCATGGGTTTCGTGTAGCAGTTGCTTACATGGCAGGAAATAGTTGAAAACCATCTTCTGAAGGCCTTCACATTTCTAAAAATAAGCAAGAGGCCCTCTTGACACTCTCAATATACAGAAAGCCAAATGGAGCCTAGGTCCTGGGTTCACAAATGCTCAAGAGAATAAAATTTTGTGCACTGTACCTAATCTTTCAGACCCAGGGAATTTAGGTCTTAAAAGGGTAAAAAAAAAATTCTATAAGGAAAAACTGAAAGGCAAATTTCTATCAGATATTGACCAAGTCATTTCATTGCAATAGTTTCATATTAAAATTCAGGTGTGGAGGGAAGTCAACGGGAGAGGAGTAGATGAAAGAGGATAGGAAGGGAGATTAATGCAGCCTTAATAGTTAATGCATATTCTATGAAATGAAGAAAACTGAGGGGAAGTGTTGTATTGGGAGGATGTATTGGGAGCGGTTGTACTGGAAGAGGGATAACATCGGTCACGATGTATTTGTAAACTCATTTGATGAATGGCAAACCCTATGTACAACCACTTAAAGATAAGAAATATATAATTTCAAAAAATCACATTGGAAGCCAGTAACTTCTTCTTCCTTGGAAAGATTTAATTAGTTCTGCTATAGTGGAAATGGCTCTAGAATAATGCAAGAATTGTTTCCACAGTCCATTCTAATAGAATGACTTGGTGCTCATCAATAAAATTATCCTAAGACTATATGGTAAGTACTTAAGATGGTGTCCTTACAATAAACCACTGCAGAGGTATAGATCATCTCTTTGTCAGTATGTTTTCAGAACTTTTTCTCTAACAAAGGGAATATACCAGATGCCCAAGGTGCCCAGAATGGTTATTCCAAAATCATCATTCACCTCTATTCCATGTCTCTTCAGAAGAATGAGGGCCAATTAATTTATTTTATCTATCTCTTGAGTCTATCATTAACATTTGACACAAAGGACAGAAACCATCGAGTGAAAAAGGAATAATGCTGACGAAGGTTCTATATACTTCCCCTGTGGAATATGAATCTCAGTTAAAAAATTCACATTTTTCTAATGCCATATTCAATGTTCAACCAAAGATAATACTTCTGTGTCCAAGACCATTCTACAAATCTATGATTATAAACATGATTTAGTGATGGAGTTGATTATTAAAAGAAACCAATGGACTATCTTAATTCCTCCAAATTGACATGATTTCACTCTCTTTATGAGGCTTCCTCAAAAAGGCATTGGGGTTGGGTCCTGGTGGCTCATGTCTGTAATCCTAGCTACTCAGAAGGCTGAGATCTGAGGATTGTGGATCAAAACCATTTTAGGCACAAAAATCTTTGAGATTACTATCCTTAGTTAACAACCCAAAATCCAGAAATGGAGTTATTAGACTCTTATCTCCAATTAACCACCAAAAAGCTCTAACGAGAGCTGTGGCACAAATAGTAGAGTGCTAGCCTTGAGCGAAAAGATGAGGGACAGTGCCCAGGCCCTGAGTTCAAGCCCAGCACTGGCACATGCACACACACACACACACACACACACACACACACACGTGCTCGCACACATACACACACAAGCACTGGAGTCTGTTGGCACTAGTCATATCAGACCAACACTAACTCAAATAAATTCAGCCTAGCACAGTCCTTCACCTTTTCAAAGAAAAACTCTTAAGGAGCCCAAATAAATAAATCAACTTGCAAATATTTATGGGGATACAGTTATAATTCAGGGTGGATGAATATTTAATGCCACTTAAAATAGAACATTAGCCGAGGTACCTTTGATTTATATTGAGGAGGCTCAGCAGTAACCTCCACCCTAACACTTTTCATTTGAAGTCATCTGCTATCCCTCCTATAAGGTACCTAAGAGCTAATTGAGAGTGTTCCCATAGTTTATAAAGCTAACACATTGTCAAATAGACAGATATAAGTATAGAGAAATCTTAGTGTCTCTAAGCAGCCAAAAATTCTATGAATGTAATTTTGTCCACATTTCTAAAAATATTTCAATTTTCATTAGAAAAGAAATGGTCTTGCAGAAGATTTGGGGTTTGGGATTTTTGTTTGTTTGCTGAGGTTTTGGCTGTTGTTTTGGCTTTGTTTTTGAGACAAAGTCTCCTTTCGTAGCTTAGGCTGGCCTGAAATTCACTATGTATCGCCCAGGCTGACCTTAAACTAGTGATCTTTCTACTTCAGCCTCCCAGCTGCTGCAATTCAATGTCTATATCATTATGCCTGTTTGCTGAAAGTTTTGAAGGCTTAAAAAAAAGAAAATGATTATAAATATTAAACAAATTAATACTACGTAACTACTTACCTTTTTATGTTAGTTCCAAAAAACTTCCAGGACAACTTCACTGTCCCCAAATCATAATGATTTGAGTTGCTTAATAGTATCTAACCATGTACTCTCCCTACTCTTGTTAAATACTTATCCAACTTTATCTTGTTTAAAACTTTTTAAACAAATTCCAAAAACATCGTGAATAACTCAAGTAGCTTTCTTGTGGGTACTCATGAATACTCACAAATGCCTGTCTCTATTGAAACCTAAAGAGTTCTAGAACCGGAAATGATTGCATGTGATGCACTAGGTGGTAATTGGCTGAGGCCATCACACTGTCTCCAATCAGAGGAGCTCTTCTACTCCAGTAGAGACCAATAGAGGCTCAGCTCTGTGGAGTGGTCTGTCCAAAGAAACAAAAGTTGATGAAGGATGAGTCTTCTGTACGTCTCATGTCTTAGAATAGTTAACGTCATGTGGCAGTGCCAAATCCCAGCTCCACATCCCTGATACAAACCACAGGGCTCATAAATGTCAATGTTGAAACACATCCAAAGGCCGGCCTGTTCTCAATGGGTGCACTGAACTACAAAAGCAAACGATCCACTATTGACAACACCAGAGCCAAAATTGAAAATGACACTGCAGCCCTCTCTGACAGCTTTCAACTTAGTAGAGTTAGTTCAGCTTCGGTAGTCTCAGAACACAGACTACAATGCCCTGAACATTCTTCAGGATGGATATGGCATTGGCCCATGCTTCCCTCCCGCATCATTCTATAAAGCAGGGACAACCAGGGTGCTACAATCACACCTGGGGAGAGTTTAAGGATGATGCTAAACACCCAGACATCAGTCCAACAAGGCCTGGTGAGGAGGAGGAGGAGAACATCTGCACAGAGCTAACATCCCACAGTTTCTCCTGATGTGCTAGGGGCAGAGCTGCAAGAGAAGGCTGGACAGAGGGGAAGAAAGAACGCTTGGGCTGCACGTCGTTGCTTTGATGGTTCTTTTTATTGTGGTTCTTATTGCTTATGGGGCTTGAACTTAGGACCTGGGCACTGTCCTTGAGCTTTTCTGCTCGAGACTAGTGCTCTACCACTTTGAGCCACATGCCACTTCTGGTTTTCTGGTGGTTAATTGGAGATAAGAGTCTCACAGACTTTCCTACACAGGTTGGCTTTGAACTGTGATCCTCAGATCTCAGCATCCTGAGTAGCTAGGATTACAGGTGTGAGCCACCTGTGCCTGGTTGATGGGTCATTTAATTCTACAATTTATTGAACATCTTGGCAATCAAAGACCATATGCATTAAGCTCTTATCCTCTCATTCAAGAGTTTTCTTTATGGCGTTCCAGATACATACTAGAAAATTTCCCTGTATAATTAAAATTAAGCACAATTTCTAATAAAAAAAATCCCTGACAGTTGTTGTATCTATTTTAAGGAAAAGTTTCAACAGAAGCTTAACTGAATGTGTTTTATCAATCACTTAGTTCTTTGGTGTCCTCTATGAAACCATTTAACGTTTCCGCCCCAAGTGAAGCTGCTTCCTCATGCATAATTTTCACTCATTTATTGTATTTCTGACAGTTCTTTGAAATCACAGCAGTTTGTGAAAAGAGGAGCTCTAAAATGCAAATTGAGTATCGTCACTATGTGAAAACTCTACTGTCATAATAGAAAGATCAGAAAGTGAAGTTCTCTGGTCAGATGCTTTCTGTGAAGTATGAAACTGCTAAGGCAATGCTATGCCTCAAATTTATACCTTCCCTAGCTATTAGAATATAAAACAAGGACTACCAAATGGACAACCTTGCCATAGCAAGTCTAATAAATCAAAATTGCCAAGGTAAGTCAACTGCATTTTCAGTGGTACAGATTTATCATCAAGTTCTGATAGCAATGCAATCACTTGAAAAAGCCATCCATGACCTTGATTATAATTGACCAACACCACCAGCTTGTAACTTTTCAATATTACATCACTTCAGTTAGAGTGCATATATATATATATATATATATATATATTAGAGTGCATATATATACATATATATACAGAGAGAGAGAATTTAGGACTTTTGAATGAACATGTATATATTCATTTGGTGATTTGGGGCACTAAAACTTGGAATCAAAACAAAGGAGGAGGCTACAATGCTTGATAAGAAATGTACTCATTATCTTGCCCATGTAATTATAACCCCTCTGTATAGTATTTTCACAATAAAAAATAAATAAAAATTTAAAAAAAAACGTGGAATCAAAACTAGGGGAAAAAATTGACACCTAAACAATAGTAGGTAGAAAAGTCGAGGGAAAAAAAACAGGGCTTAAATGTCTTGAAGATTTTCTAAAAGTGAAAAGCTGGCTAGAAATCTGAGTTAGTCCAAATGCAGAAGCCTTCAAATTTTTCACCATTTTTGTAGTTACTCATTCTCTTATATTTTGGAGATTTCTTTTAGTTGAACCCCTATACCAAAGTGATAATAAATCAGAAAGCCTTGTCACTAAGACTGAGATATACATGAAGAAGCCTTTGAGAATTCCACTCTGTGAGGAGTTTTATTGCAATCTTCACACGTAATGAAAGGACAGACTGACACCACTATTTCCCAGAAGGGCAATATCATTCGAGATGCTAATATTACTCCTCAGGTTTTTCAGATCTTAAAGAAAGCATGATGAATGCAAGTTCATCATCAGTTATACACTGATGAGCAAGACAGCAAACCAGTCTCCAACCCTAGCTCCCCTTCCTCCAAGTTCAGAATGAGAGAACAGAAATGATTTTTTAAAAGTAGCCTGAAAATAATTAAACAAGCATTTTTAACCTTAGCACAAAAGGCCAAGTATTCTGACACTATAATGTTGAAAAGTTGCACTATTTGGAAAACTACATAAAATGGGAAGTCTGAGGTAGAACACTATGATCCTTTTTTGGATTTTTTTAAACTATGAGCTAGCTGTGTACTTATTCAGCACCTCTGGTTTCTGTTCTTTGTTGTTGTTTTTTTATTCTTTGTTTGGGTTTGGTTTGGGTTGGTAGCTGTGGAATAGACTCTAAAACAATCTCTCTTAGAGAAGGACTGTATGGGTTAATGTGTGTAAGCAGGTGTTATACAGGAAAGTGTGTGCCACTGATTACTAACTTGCTAATAAAACAGGTTATGAGGTCTAGAGATTAGAAGACAAAGAGCAGAAACCAGTGACTGGTCAACCTTTGCATCTTACTGGCCAGAATTCTGAACAGTCCAGACAGTGTCCACTCAGGAGCTCTGCCCACTGCTGGGTGGAAAGTGAATCCATTGGAACACCTGAGATTTTAATGAGAATATTGGCTATTATAAGACACAGCAACCCAGTCAGTAGAGGGTGTTCTGTCACTATCACATAGCAGTCTTCATCTACAGCCACAGGAGCCAGAGGTTAAACAGAGTAAGTTTTCCCAGCTTACAGGCAGAAAATGTTAAAAGACTTGACACTTAAAGTCAGAAAGTTACTCATTACCTGACAGATGTAACCAACCATAGCCCCTCTGACCATCACCTTTTTAATAACAATAAAAAAATTGAAAAAAATATCAGATTCTAACTTTCATGCGAGAAAATACATCATAAACAAAGTTAAAAAATTAAAATCTCTGGGGAATACATTTCTAGTCTATATGACAATATCTTTAATAACTATTTGGGGGGGAAGGTTTGGAGCAATCTTGGGGCTTGAATTCAGGGCCTGCTCACTGTCCTTGAGTTTTTTTATCACTCTACCACTGGAATCACAGCTCCACTTCCAGTTTTGTGTGGTTAATTGAAGATCAGACTCTCACAAGACTTTCTTACCCAGACTGGCTTCAAGCCAAGCTACTCAGATGTCAGCCTCCTAAGTAGTTAGGATTACAGGCGTGAGCCACCAGTACCCGGCTAACATTCTACTTTTTAAATACAATGTTAGGAAAATTGTATTCTAAAACTGTGTGCACAAGTCAAATTGTGCTGTAATGATTGCCTAACCTGTTTTAAGCAAATATGTCATGAACTGCTGTCTAAGTCTCAATTCATTTTATTTTTGTAAACAAATAAATATTCAGCCAAGAATTTTTGTTAATATGGAAGACAACAGGTTCTGCTGGTCATAGATGATTGCTGGATATTTTGGTAAATAATTTTTCAAGTCTCCAATCTAGTTCTGGAAGCACTCAGTCTCAAAACAAATTTGTTATTTTAGTCTTCATACTCACCAAACCTTTCTCCAGCAAGGCTGCCAAACCCAGCACCAGCTGGGCCCTTGGGAACAAGGCTAGGCTAACAGCAGTTACTTCTTTGTGAACTGTTAATAGATATTAAAAAAATAGAGTTGAACTAATCTAAACTCATTACACTAGAATATCAGGTTACCTCCCAGAGACTTTGAATGACAGAGTCAAAATTGAAAACACTTCCATGTTCTTCCCAACAATTGCTTATTTCTTTTAAATGTTCTGGTTTTTCTTAAATACAAATTGTCGATAAAATGCCAAGCAATTTTCCTGCCCCTTCTGTCTGGCTTTCTCTCTACATTCTCAGTGGGGTGCTTAGAAGCATTAGTACATGGATTAGTACATACATGGATTTTTAGAAAAATCACAGGGAGGTGGATGCTGGTAGCTCACGCCTATAATCCTAGATACTTAGGAGGCTGAAATGTGAGGATCACCGTTCAAAACTAGCCTGGGAAGGAAGGCCCATGAGACTCTATCTCTATTAACTATCAAAAAGCTAGGTCTGGAGCTATAGCTCAAAGTGGTAGAGCATTATCCTTGAGCAAAAATGCTCTGGCCCTGAGTTCAAGCCCAGGACCAGCCTAAAAGAAAAAAAAAGTCACAGTGGCATAGCCTGAGTTATACAAGTCCATTTCCTTGCCTAACTCTGTAGACCTCATCCACAATATCAATGATATTTACAGAGATCCAAATTGGCAGAGATAAAAGTAAAAGCATACTATCACTAGGCTGCTAATTGGGCAACTCATAGCAATTCCATAGAACTATTTACCAGAATCAAAATGGCATTATTTAAGTCACAACAGATTCATTCATTGGCTGGATTTTTTAATTTATCTATTCTTATTGTAAAGGTGACATACAAGGAGGATATGGCCACATAAGTCAGGTAAAGAGTACATTTCATTTTGGACAATATCACACGTCTCTTCCTTCTCTCCATGGCCTTCCTTCCCCATGCCCATCCACAGTTGTATAGTTTCTTTTCCACACGGCATCCAGGGAGTATCACTGCTGTATTTTCACCCTTTGTCCTGTTTCTATGCCCTCTCCTTATCCTCCAAAAGACATATAAATGAATAAACAAAAAGAAAGGAAAACACAAACAGCAATAAAGAAGAATACCCTCTTGTTTCCATTTCCCGGCATTCATTTTGATAAATATTATTTTGTTGGAATGGTATGATAAGTTACAGATTATTCTCTTGACCAGAAACAGTATTAGCGTCACAGTAGACATTAACCCAGTGATTCCCCAATGCTTATTAATCTGGATCCCCAAAACTACTGGGAAATGTGAGAATGGTTGAAGGTCCTGGCTGGTGGGGACAGAGAGCTACTCTATTCCCACATGATAAAGAATTGTGATGCCCAAAGTACCAGTAGCAGCAAACAGTGCTCTGTCAAATCTTTCTTTAAGCCCAATGCATCCATTCCAATTCTGAGCAACCCTTTGCTCGTGTCTCAGCTAGGCTCCTGCTCAGCTTTGCCACTGATAGCTGGCTTTCCCAAGGTCATGTGCCCACTCCAGAGGCATCCAAAGGTGACACCTGGCTGACACAGAAACAAAGGCCTGACTCAACTTGAGACAGTTCTATGTGCTCTTCCTATCCCCATAGCTTCCCATAAGATGGACAGAGAGGCCTCAGCTGCTTTCCTGTGGCCTGTTAGTTCTCCCTCTGTCCTAACCTATCCTCCCAACTTGATTGCCAGCCTTACCCACCCTCTCTAAGAGTCTGTTTCTACAGAACCTAATCCTAGAATGACCTCCACTGAATTTCACCAGTTTGTCAGCCCATCCCCTACACATTCCAGATGAGTTAGAAGGGTCCCAGATTGTCTAAGGGTCATACCCAAAGTACAGTGATTGTTAGTTTAGTTGTTTAGTCTAGATTGTTAGTTTATAAATATGATACATTGAGGACAGTGAGGAACTTGGAAAAATAGGGAGAAACTGAAAGTTAATCCACTCAGTGGAAACCTCAAATAGTATAATCTTTTAGAAAAACTAGGTAAAAGCCCAAAAAATCAGCACCAGGAAATGGGGCCAAGGGGAGAAGGTGGGTGAATAAAACAGGGAAGGAGGGAGAATGCACTCAAGAAAGCAAAGCATTGTATATACCACAAAATGGAGAAAAGTAAGGGAAGGGGTGGACTGAAGGGGGTGGACTGAAGGGGGATGAGAATGTTGAAGGGTTGTGACATTGATCTATATACATTGTATTCATAAATGGCTTTGTTAAACAGCACTCCCTTGGTACAACTACTTAAAATTTTAAAAAGAACTGATTTAAAAAATAGGGAGGAAACTGACAGAGAAAAATCAAAAAGTTAAGGTATCTATTGTGAAAAAACACTAAGAAACCAATGGAGTTGAGAGCAGAACAAGAATGAGAATACATAAATAACAATTGAAGCTGGAAAAATTAAACAATGAGAGAGCCTAAGAATCGGCATTCCTAGCCCACTACAATATAGAAATGGAGAGAACATGATCTAACACTTCAGTTTGGGAAAGCCTAGTTCTTGTCAGTCTTCCTAAGCTACTCATAGTTAGTGGTCTGCCATGGTGGTAGGGAAAATAAAAAGAATTACTGGATATTTTCCTCTTAAACAGCTGGTAGGACATAGCAACTATCCTTGAGATAATGGTGAATACACACACCTAAGTGAGATTCCTTCCATTATAAGGAGATTCTTCTTTCCTCTGGAAAGAAAGCTAATTCTAAACACTGTCCACTGAGGAAGACCTCCTTAGTCCCAGTGTTTCCTTCCCCAGCCATTAGTGGATCTTGAGAGACACACCTCTTCCATGGCCTGTTCATCTACTCTTATTTGAACACAGTAGCCTAATATACTATTATAATATTTCTACCTCCAACTTCTAGACTCACAATCCCTTTTTTCTCTACTGCAGGTGCAAAATGTCCCTTATGATTGTCAAGAATAGGGGTAGAAAAACCTGAAAGTTCCAACTGTGGCCTAACAACTACTGTTTCCTCTTCAAAATGGAAAAACAAAATAAGCCAAGTCTTGAAAAAGATCTCACACTTGGAAGGCAAAAATAAAGCACACACTCATACACACAAAAAAAAATGCTCTTTTTCTTTTTGCATAAAAGAGGAATTGATTTTATCACACTGCCTTTCTTAATTTTCTCAGAATCAAAATTAGCACTTAAAAACACAGAATAAAGCGTACTGAATGAATGACATTATTACCAGAGCCAAAGTGATCAAGATAATTTCCCCACAAGCCTCATTTGAAAAGAATTTGATATTGTAATGTGAAATTTTACAGAAGTCCTCTGAGTTTAACTAAGCATCTCAAAATATTATGCCAAATACTTAACATTTATTTTTTAATCTTTTGAATAATACTCTCACTGTATACATATCCAAAAGCAATCCTGAAAAGAATATTTTTTATAACTTAGAATAAAAAAAACCTGCTTTTCAAATTCTGAAAGGCAACAAAGGCATAAAAATACTAGATTCTTGTTTATTAGCTTGGGGCATGAAAAAGAATTTTGCCCAATGGCTTCAGGCAGAAAGTAGTAAGTTGAATTTACTGCTCATGAATGTTCTCACCCTATTGATCATCTACAGGAAGTACAGTGGAAAGAAATCAAACCTTAGGACTCACTCTTTAAAACTTGAACAATGACAGGAATTAGTATTGCCGTATCCTGCTCTATCGTGTAAACTAGGATTTCTCCATCAAAGGGCACTGTGGGATTATTTTTAGTCATCCTCTGATTCATTGGCCATACTCTCTTCATATTTCATAGAGCAATCATATCTTTAATTCAATCTGGGGGGAAAAATAAGTCATAAGCATTCTACAATATGGACCTCCTCCTGTGTGAAACACGTCCCAGTTTATGGAGAAGCTGACAATTCAGAGGCTAAACTAGAAAAGTCAGGACAGCTTGACTTTTGTCGGTTTCCCAATTGTACAGCTTGCAATCTTTCTATTCCGTCGAGGTATCAGGGCGCCATAACAGGGACAGATTGTTCCATCAGCCACACAAAAATTTTGAACCAGCAGCAGGTTTCTACAAAACTCAGAGTGCTTTCCAAATGTTCAATGCTCTAGTTGGGGCTAAGGTTACTTACCAAATGCTAATAGAAGTGAATGCGGTCATTAACTGGTTGAAAGATTTAGTCTTCTTTTAGATGTTTGTCCTAGCTGTTAGGGTCTGAACAAAATACCTTCTTGCATGAAATTTGAATTTTGCCTGAATCTGTTTATCATGGAATTGTTCCACAAGCACTCACACATTTAAAAAACA
This sequence comes from Dipodomys ordii, assembly GCF_000151885.1. Lineage (NCBI taxonomy): Eukaryota > Metazoa > Chordata > Mammalia > Rodentia > Heteromyidae > Dipodomys > Dipodomys ordii. The sequence continues at coordinate 164,675 of NW_012267335.1, read as the reverse complement.
GCGTTGTCTCAATATCCCTATAAATTACAATTTGGTTCTTCTCTTATGGGTCACTTTTGAGGACTAAAGAATCAAAAGACTGAAAAAACTTGGCTCAGAGAAATGGATTTCTGGTGGATGGTCTTCACTAAATCTGCTCATTTCACATCCTGGCTTTCCATTGTTCTGTAATAAAATTCAAAACATCTTAATTTAGCATATAAGTCCTCTACCATCTGCCTTCTGCTTTCTCTTCCAAGGCCTCGTTTCCCCCTTGAACTCTATCCACAGATTCAGTGAACTTCTTTCCCATTCTAGAAGTTTCAAGCTCTTTCTTACCTTGGTCTGCACACAACCTTCTCCCTGTCTAAATACTATTGCTCCATCTCTGTCTCTCTGTGTCTCTTTCTCCATCTCTCTCTGCCTATCTCTCTCTCTGCCTATCTCTCTCTCTTTGTCTCTCTGTCTCTGTCTCTCTCTCTGTCTCTATCCCTCATGCATAATCTTTGTCATTGCCTGGCAGATGTATTGCTGCTATCAAAAGGCTTTGTCTTACAACACATGTCTTACGAGGTCATTCCTGGAAAAATGCAAAGATAAATTTTAAGAGACTTAGCCAGGCTTGCTTTTATAATCCTAGCTACTCAGGAGGCTGAGAAGATTGTAGCTCAAAGCCAGCCCAGGCAGGTAAGCCCACAAGAAGCTTCTTTCCAATTAACCACTAAAAAGCTGCACGTGGAGCTGTGGGCTCAAGTAGTAGAGTATTAACCTTGAGTAAAAAAAAAAAAAAAAAAAGCTTTGGGAAAGTAAAGTATCCAGGCCCTGAGTTCAAGCCCCAGTACCAATACACACACACACACACACAAACACACACAAAGAAAATTCCAGATGATTTCTGATGCTTGTTTTATAGATCACTGCATCCACACAATTCATGGAGAGTTGGACTTGAGACCTCAGTGCTGTGGAGAGAGAAAAGACCAAAGAACCTCACAAAGGAGGCCCTGCCATGAGCCTGGAATTAAACCCTTCTAGCTGACCTGTTATAATTTCTTCAGCTGGCACCTGCCTCCTTATGAAGAACAGAACTAAGCTTGCGTCTATTCTCAGGCTTCAGTTGTCATCTTCCGCTATAGTTTTGTCAAGTGGTTCCGAAAGCCCTTCTCCCATGCATTCTTGGTTATTGCTCTTGAGAGTTCTTCACATTCAGTACACCAATGGGGTACGATACGCCATAGAACATGTATAAATATTAATGTCTACTTGCTAAGCATCAGATGCAAAATGGACACTTATGGTTTGTGTTTAAATCTCAAGATGCAAGACAGAAACTGTAGGAAAAAAAAAACACTACAACCTACAAATCATCATGGTACGTTCCCAAGTGTATAAGAGTACTGAAATTAAAATAACACTGGCATAAAATAAATTACTAACCTAGTTCTTACCAATTAGTAAAAAGTTGCATTTAAGAACAAAGGGTCTAACATCCCAGCTCTCCTTATGATTTATCTCCTTATTCTTTCCTACAAAGGGAATAAGAATAGAATTTTCAGAGTACTTACCTACCTCATAGAATTAGCATGACTAGTGAATAAATGCACACATGTAATCTGTTAGCACACAGCACCCGGACTTAATATACATTGACCATTATCAAGAAATAATGATCTAAATAGCAGAGTCTAAATCAGTAGTTAGCAAAATACAGCCAAGTGAATAAACCATATACAACAGGCTACATATTTTCATAAGTAGTTGTCTTGGCACACAACCAGGCCTTGTTCACTTACATATTGTCCAGTGTTGCTTTCATCCTGTTCTGGAAGTTGGTGGATCTTTTTTTGAATTCGAGTATATTAATTGTACAAAAGTTTCATTGTGATCATTGAGCGGTTTGCACAGATGAACATACCATACTTTGAACACGTTCACCCCGTGTGATACTCAGCACTTACTTCTCCTACCAAGTTCAGACCCCCATGATATTATCCACTCCCCTGTCTTCTTCCCAAGTGCCACTACCATCTAATCCCCATCAGCCTCAGAACCAGACTCAGTCTGTGTTGGTGTCCACCAGCCATGACTGAGGTGTGTTAAGCCTTCCCAAATGCAAGCCCCTACTTGGAGACAGACAAGAAACAGGAAAGACTGAGAATTGAGTTCATGTTCTTACTGCCAGAAGGTTTACCTTTCACCATTTCTTGAGAAAGTTCCTAAGTAGGAAATAAAAAGAAAACAAAAATTGCATTTACCAGCAGTTGTTTTCAGGAACTATTTATGGTACAGAAGATTTTGATTTAGCAAAAAAAAAAATAGCTTTTGCTCTTACTTACAAACAAATACTTCAAAGATTCTTAGACTTTCTTGGATGGCAGAACTCTTAGCATCCCAGCAATATTTTCCCAGCACCTCTTAGCCAAAAGAAACTCTCACTGTGCCACTTATTAAGTAAGCTGTTCTGCTTACTAAGTGGATAAAACAATAAAGACCAATTGAAAAAAAGAATTATTGCCAGGTGCTGATGGCTCACATCTGTAATTCTAACTACGCAGGAGGCTGAAATCTGAGGATTGCAGTACAAAGCCAGTCTGGGCAGAAAAGTCCATGAGACTCTTATCTCCAATGAACCACCAGAAAACCTAAAGTGGTGCTGTGGCTCAAAGTGGTAAAGCCCTAACCTACTTTTCTGAAAGAGTTCAGGAACAGCACCCAGGCCCTGAGTTCAAGCCCCATAGCCAACAAAAAAATTAAAAGAATTGTTTTTTTAATAATGACACTTATTAAACAAGATGTGCAAGCTCTTTGCAAAACAAAATTCCCGTCTTCACATTATACCACACCTTTCCCCCCTCATTCCCTATTCCATACTTTATTTGATGCCTCAGAGTTGTTTTTAACCTCAAAGTAACCATCAAAAACTCCGGACTATGCAAAGATACAGCATCACTGAAACAAATGTGGCACTGTCTAAAATTAACATTATTAATAATAAGCCACTTTGATCTTGTAAACCTTGCCATTTCTAACTGCTGCTGTGTTTCCTTAAGTATCTCAACTATGGCGCTGTGGCCTTGTGAATTCATCTCAGCAACTCTGGAGGTCTAAGCACATGGTTTGAGAACAAGAGTTTATACTGTAAACTTGAAACATAATAATGTGAGACTGTGAACAGACCTGCCAAACATTACAGGGCAGCGCTAGCCTCCACACACCAAGTGACACCCAGGACTAGACAGAAGCCGTTAAGTAAAGAGGAGACATGTCACCGCTAACATCCCCTTCCTTTGGCTCTGTCCATTGTTTACAGTCTCTACTTCAACAATCTCTCCAACTTGGGTGCCAAGCACCTGTATCTGGTCTCTTACTCATGCTGATAAACTTTTTCTTCAGTTTGTTCACCTTATCATCTTAAGATTCATCCAAAGAATACCTAAAAACACAGCCAGGGAACAACAACTCAATGTTTGAAGAATTATCTTCATCAGAAGGCCAAGGCTGCTTTGTAAAATGTACATCTCTGAGTTGGGTTGATTGTGCTGATGAATTTATCCCTTCAATTGTCTTACGAGTTTGTCAAAAGTTGTAGGGCTGGAAGTGGTGCTAAGGCTGAAGAGCTCAGGGACAGTGCTCAGGCCCAGAATTCAAGTCCCACAACTGACAAAAAAAAGTTGTAGGGCTTTTAAAATTAAGTTGAGATACTCATAAGACACTATGTTGGAAATGAGCATTACAAGCTGGGGAGGAGAGGAGGCGAGGTGGGGGAAGGAAAGTGGGAGAGAATGAGGGAGAGAAAGCAATGTCCAACAAGAATTGTACTCAATCCCTTACTTATGTTAACTGTAACCCCTCTGTACATTACCTTTACAATAAACTAAAAATCAATAAATGAAGTTGAGAGATGGTTATAATTTTCTATTATATTTTCTTCTGGAGATTTTCAAGCTTCACATCTTACATTTAGATCCATCTGGTGTTAATCCTTTAATATGGTATGAGGTGATGGTCAAAAAAATTGAAGGGGCTGGGAATGTGGGTTAGTGGTAGAGTGCTTACCTAGCATGCATGAGGCCCAGGGTTCAATTCCCCAGCACCACATAAATAATAAATTAAATAAATAATTTTTTTAAAAAATTGAAGGGCAGAAAAGGAGATTTATTACATGGCAGCTATGGGAAGACAGCATCTCAATACATCGCCAGGGCTGCACACGTTGGCTTTGGAGGAAAGCCAATGGAGAGAAATAAGAGTAGGAATGTGGAAGAGATACATAGTTAAAATCGCTCTCATGACAGGCACAGCCTGGAGGGCCAACATTTTGTAATGCTATTTACTTATGTTGCATTTGGCTATCCCCTTTTTCCAGTACCATATGGGGGAGGTTTGTCCCATTGAACTGCTTTGGAAACTTGGGAAAAAAATCAGTTGAGCTGGGCGCTAGTGGCTCACGCCTGTAATACTAGCTACGTAGGAGGCTGAGATCTAAGGATCATGGTTCAAAGCCAGCCCGGGCAGGAAAGTCCATGAAACTCTTATCTCCAACAAACCACCAGAAAACCAGATGTGGTGCTGTAGCTTAAGTGGTAGAGTGCTAGCTTTGAGCTGAAGAGCTGCGGAACAGCACTCAGGCCCAGAGTTCAATCCCCATGACAGACCAAAAACATAAATAAATAAATAAAATCAATTGACCTTTGTGTTAGTCAGCTTCCCATTACTGTAACAACATCTATAAGACATTTGACTTAAAAGATAAAAAAAAAAGTTTGTTTGGGATGACTGTTTCAATCTATGATAAAATTAACCTGTTGCTTTAAGGGGGATCACACACATGGACACGCTTATCACCCATGGTGAGCTCTTTATCCTTCAAATACAAATTGTCTCAGCTCTAGAGCTGTAGTCTGTGTGGAAGAAGTCTCAGTTTGGACCATTCTCATATATTCACACAGTTAGTTATACAAAATATGCAGGGTGTTCTTTTCCTGTGCTAAGAAAATATCCACATACTCTTGATCTTCTAACAGGATTTCATTTACTTGAACTTCTATCCCCTTTCTTTCTAACGAGACTTAAACCACTAACAGTTTAATTTGGGGCAGAATTAACACTGTCTTATTTTCTGGATAGACTCTAGATCTACCAACAATGCAATGAACAGCAAGAAATTATATCCAGAGGTTGATTTACAGTGTCAATAAATTTGCTCTTTCCAGAGAAGTCCTGATTACAAAATCATTATCTATTTAAATTAAAGGGTGAGGGCACAAAAGACTTCCTAATTCAGGTCACAATGAACCCAGTAATGAAGAGAGCTATGTAGTCCATTAAATATCTCAGCAGGAAAAAAAAATCCTTAGGTCTTGGACATTGTTATTAACTATCCCTAAAACCTTTAGTGTATTGTTGTGAGCTTATTGTTTGTGGTTCTTTACAACAACAAAAAATTAGTTGCAAAACAGCCCATCAAAATGACAGTAATTAAATTTCCATATGAAAGATTTATTTAAAATAATTTCATTGCTAGTAGAAGAGCATTTCTTCTGCTATGGAAATTCTGAAAGCCATGTTTTCAAAATGTTAATTTAGAGACGAAATCTAAATCTTTATGTACAATAATTGGTATGCATTACAGTCTGAGCCCAAAGTATATCCACAAAGAAGCTTTGTTCATAACTTAATACATCATGAGATCTTACAAAGACACAACATACTATTCTGATAGAAATTATAAGCACAATTTTCATAAGAAAATCCATAAAAATTGAATCATGTAGTCACAATGGAAAGAAAAATATAAAGTAAACGCATGAATTTAAAGAGTAGATTTAGGAATATAATTAATTTAAAAACTTGCCACACAGAATAAATCAATTCTTTAAGGGGGTTTTATTTTAAATGTTTGCTGTTACATTCTAGTAAAGCAAAGGAATACAAAGCTAAGGTTACTATAGTATTACTATGAATATAATACAGATTTCTAACATGAACTAAGACAAGTTAAGAAAAAAACTTTTAAATATATACTAGGATAATTAATAGCTTGCTTGTTGAAAGCTGCCAAACAAATTTTTCTATAGTGTTCTCAAATTTTTCTAGACAGTAACAGAGAATGGTTTTGAAAATTAAATATAGCACATAGCTCAGAATCACTTATGATATGTCATTTGGAACCCATAAATTTAAAGAAAAAAAGGATGAGAGAACAGAATAAATTTTTCAGATGTGTTTAAAGAACCTGGGAAAACAATTCCTCATTGACATTATTACTAACGCTTATCTGGAACATCTTTATTTTCAAGAGAGATTGCTTGAAAAGTGTGCATGAGCAGAACTACAATTTCTACCATCAAATAGCTTCTAGCAACTGGTTGTATAAAACAAATTATGCCTCTCTATGCTTGTTTATGGTGATTTGAAAAACACATAGGCCACTCCCTAATACAATGGAGGATTTTAAGTGCTTTTGGAAGGATCTGCCTGGCAACCATTTTTCAGAAGATGAGAAATCAGTGATTCTAGCATTCTTTCCTAGGATCCACTATGGTAATCATAAATGACCTTGTTTGCTTCTTCCCCCAACTCTGTCCTCATTACATGCCACACAGTGGCTTCCCAATGGTGCTCCAGGATCCTAATCACTGACGGTATAAATTGAGACACTAAGCAAAACATGAGCACATTTGGCTTCCATGTGAACAGCTTCTGTTTTAATCTACCTTACTTGTATCCAGGTTTGTTAGCTCTAATTGCCATAGAAAGAAAAGATAGTCTCCTATTCTGCCCTCAGGTGATCTTTCCAGGGTGATCTCATGCTCTCCTAAAATCTCAACTGCCCCTCTTCATACAATAATATCAAAAAATTTTTCTCAAGTCCTTTGTCTCTATTATCCTCCAGACACGATCAGTCTCAAAGTGCATCTAATTCTAAAATCTCTACTCTCACCCCATTGTGACAAATCCTGTTGATCTCCTGTATACAATTTACCAGTCCTCTGGAAGCTTCATCATTTGCAGGTCTACCTTTTTTGTTATCTCCATTTACACTCAGCTTTTTGCTATCTAGCATTTAGCAACTTTTACCATGATCCCTCATAACTACAGACTGTACTCTCTATGCTCCTAACTCTTGGTGGCCTGGGAATTCCGCTGATGGCTCATATTCTTGGTAGGATGATCTTTTCTGATACTACCTATCAGTTCTGGTTATTAGCTCTTTGCATTCCAAAGACTCTTTAAGACAAACTTGACTGAGTTATTGCACAGTTAATTATGGTCACAGTTAATTGAAGTATAGCATTTGTGAGCAAGCAACTAGGAAAAGCATTAGATATAGACTATACAGTTTCAATTTTTTACCTATATTAAATGATGACTTAGGGGCATGGAAGACAGTGTGACTGTTGCTGATATCAAGATTGTATTTCTTAGATTCCAACAAAAATTAGAGGCTAACAAATAAGACCACACTAAAGCTACCAGCACAACCATGTTCATTACAGCATTGTTAACCATAGTCAAGATATGGAATCAACCCAGATGCCCCTCAGTGAATGAATGGATCAAGAAAATGTAGTGTATATATACACAATGGAATTCTATGTTTCCTTCAGAAAGAATAATAGAGTATCATTCATAAGGAAATGGACAGACTTGGAAAGCATGTTAAGCAAAGTAAGCTAGACCCAAAGAAACATAGGTTGCATGGTTTCTCTCACGTGTAATAATTACAATGTTCCTATAAATCTACAAGTAAACACACTGGATGGTAAAAGACAAAAAAAATACACTTGGACATGATAAACAGGACTCTAAACATTCACACAGTGAGACCAAAGGAGAATATTCTTTGGAGAGAATCACAAAGGCTAATAGCTATGGGCATATGATTATATAAAATGATGTTTATTGAAATGAACTCCAAGAATGGAAACAAGAGGTTTTTGTTAGCTTGTCTTTTGTTTTTGTTTTGGGTTTTAGTTTGTTTGTTTTCTCCTGTTTTTGATTTCTATACCTTTTGTCTTGTATGTAAGTTTATCTGTTTGGGGGGAAGGTAGCACAGAAATGGTGAGACAAAAGGTGAATAAATGCAGCAGTGACACTCAATAGACACTATGTTGAAAACAAACTATATCACTTGTAAGGGAGGGAGTTTGGGAGAGAAAATCTGGGAGAAAATGAGGTAAGTTGTGACACCGTTCAAATAGAAATGTGCTCATTACCTAACTTATGTAACTGTAACCTTCTGTACATCAGCTTTACAATAAAAATACATAGATTGATCATAGATAGATAGATAGATAGATAGATAGATAGATAGATAGATAGATCAAAGCTGAGTGCTTGTGGCTCACATCTGTAATCCTAACTACTCCGGAGGTTATTATTTAAAGATCTCAGTTGGAAACCAGCCTGAACAGACAAATCTAAAAAACCCTTACCTCCAATTAAATAGCAAGGAGTTGGAAGTAACTTAAGTGGTAGAGTGCCATCCTTGGGTGAAAAAACTAAGCAAGAGCTGATGTCCCTGAGTTCAAATCCTAATCCCAGAAGAGGAGAAAAATTAAAGTTCAGAAATAATGTAGGGGGAAAGCTCTTGCCTACTGCCTGAGATGTACTTTTCCAGGGCCTTTCTAAAACCACACAAGAAATTCCTTCCCATTCCACATACACCAGGCTTTATAAATCTCACCCATACGCATACATTTCTGTAACAAGGAGAAAGCAGCAATTCGGAAAACATGTCCAGCCAGAACACTCGCCCAGCATCTCCTGCAATGAACTGACACCAATAGGCTTCAGGTGTCCAAAATCAGGCACCATTGTACCCAAATAGCTTGCATCAATCCCTCCCTTTTGCCTTTAAAGACCTACTTCCTCACAACTCAACCTCTTTTCAAACCGAGTTTACTATCGCATGCGTATTCTTTCAAGTGCTAGTCCTAAATAAACTGAATCCTTAATCTTTCTCTATATGATCCTAAAGTTTACAATAGCTGTACCCACGTTACTACAGAGTTCATTCAGTAGGTGGCAATGGGAGGAAGAGAAGGCTACAGAGCAGCCTTAGATGAAGGCTTAGATTGGAGGTATCCCAATGAGAGGGAAAGGACAAGGAGAATAGATGCTACACACAGACCTGAACCATTTGTGAACTGAGTAGTCACAAAAGCAAAGAGAGAACGCAAGCGCTCAAGAATTTCAAAGGTAACTGGAAAACACTACAGCATCCTATATTAAAAAAAGACAGAGGCATTACAGAAGATAGAAGAAATTGAGCTGGAAATAGAAAAACAAGCAGGAACAAGAATTTAAATAATAATATTATTATAAATTATACAATAGACGATATATATCTATTAATAATTTTGGTAACCATCATTGGTGTTATCATTCTTACAAAGAAATACAAAAGCCATGGGAAATAACATGAGACGAGGTACACATTAAAAAGACATGAGTAGGGTTGGGAAGGTGACTCAGTGGTAGAGCACTTGCCTTGCATGCATGAGGCCCTGGGTTTGATTCCTCAACACCACATAAGCAGAAAAAAAAAGTGGCACTGTGACTCAAGTGGTAAGCACTAGCCTTGAGCTGAATTGCTGAGGGACAGCGCCCAGGCCCAGAGTTCAGGCCCCACAACCAGACCCAAATAAATAAATAAATAAATAGACATGAGTATCGAGAAATACACCCTGGGTTTGTCCGTCAGTGTCCTTAAAAAGGAGAGCAAAGCCAACGCCCCAAGAAACTTACAACATAAACAGGGAAAGAATAGTGCAGAAGCAATATATGGTTGAGAAATGAAGGGTTTAAGAGGGAAAATATTAAGCTGCTTAGAAGAATTATGAGCCATGTAAAGTTTTTATTAGGATCCATTAGTTGTACAAGGGAGTTTCATTTTAACATGTCCATTGATACATACCATGCATCTCGATCAGACAGCAAGGAGACAAGAACTGCCCATGTCATAAAGAGAGAAAATTTGCCTCCCAATTGGTCACAGAAGAGTACATAGCAGGCTGCCATGTCTTTAAGAAAATATGGAAAGAAAGCTGAACCAATGTGCCACAGGCTTTATCCTTTCTGATTGTAGCTTTGGGGTGTCTGTTTCTGAGCCACTGATAAGAAGGGGATATTGCAAAGGTAGATGTCACCTCTGCAAGTTCACAGTGTCACAGATCTGCACCTTTCAAGGTAATGTTTTCCTTCACACTCACAAATTAGCACTTCAACATCTGTTTTCAAAAAAAAAAATCCTAGAGCAATAGATTCGGTGGCAAAGCCCTTAGCACACTCATGGCCCATGGTTTGATCCCTAACACATCAACAAAAAGAAAGAGAGAAAGATTCACCATGTACCCATGGCTCATCCAGGTAATCCTAGCTGTTCAAGAGGCTGAGATCTGAGGATCTGGGGTCAAAGTCTACCCCAGGTAGAAAAGTCCATAAGACTCTTATCTCCAATTAAGCACCAAAAAGCTGTAAGCAGAGCTATGACTCAAGTAGTAGAGTACCTTGTCTTGAGCAAGAAAGCTAAGGGACAGCATCTAGACCCTGAGTTCAAGTTCAGAACAGTCCCATGGGAAGATATATGATAACAGAATATTTAGAATATGGCACCCATCAAATTACCTACATTAACTACAGTTGTCAGTACCTTAATGGCTTCAATAGGTCAGATCACTTGATGGCATTTATGACTTTATCTCCTGAAAGAAACCACACCCTTAAATTCAGTAGGAATGGGAAGGAAACAGGAACAAAGCATAACCAACGGAAATGCATGCAGTTTACTGATGGGCCTCTATTTCATAAACAGAGGGAGCTTGAACCCTGCCCCTCAGTGCATAATAACACCCTGCCAAGGGCTTCTAAAGCGAGCAGGAAGGACTGGGGGAGTGAACTTGCAATCCAAGGAGGAGATACTGTATATTTGGAAAATTCCATTTAAATAACCCAGTTGTAACCAATCCCCTTTTCCACTTCCCCATTTTAGGAGATTGAAAAGCAAGCAGTAATTAGAATGGTAGGCTGAGAAAGCCAACTAAACCCAGATTGACAGATAGGCCTACCAGAAGAGGCAGCCCCCCCTCAACTGCATTATTCCCACAATGATGTCTTTATTTACATAGCAGAGTAAGTATATTGTGTGCCACGGAGCTTTTCAGTCGGTAGAATCATGCTGCTAAAAGAATAGCCCCCCACCACCAAGAACTCCTAATTTAAAGACACAAAAACCAGTGTGACAATTATTTCTGTAATCCCCACGGCAAACAGTGCAATCGTTTTCTTCCTGAGCCTTGCAAATCAGAACCATAGCAACGTAACATGTGCGGGCCCAGATGGGTGGACGGCTTCTCAGAATGAGGCAGGAGCTCAGGAATTCAAGCTCTTCATCAGAAATAGAGAAAAACTGGACATGGAAAAGTCTTGTAGCTAAGTTCAGTTTCAATCTTGTGATGCCCTGTGTGTGTCTCTTGCTTGCTTGTTCTCAGGAGCGTTCTAAGAACTTTCTGGCCCCTTCTCTGTTGTTGTTATGGTTATTTGAGAGACAAATGGGCTTATTAAAGTGAAATGACCCTCTACCCACGGGACAGACCCAGCAGGAGAACTCAACACTCCACCAGTGGTGTCTGGGACAATTTAAGTGAATGGCAATGTGGGTTGGCTGGGTGTGGGTAACGTGATGTTCTCTATTATACATCCTCACACAGATTGCCTCAGAAGTGCCTACCAGGAATGGTGATCAAAACCTCAATGCACATGACATGGTCAAGACTAGAAAGTCATGTCAGGACAAAGTAAGAGTCATTCACTGGCTAAGTGGATGATCAATATAAGCAGGGAACGATTTTATTTGGGTTTTTTTTTCTGTTATCTTTGGATTCCGATGAGATAATTCTTTAAACTTTTTGCTTTGTGTAATGAACAGCTGATACCGGTCGGCCTCCTCATGACAATCACATGTGTAGAGAGTCAGGTTGGCGACGACTCATGTGGTATGAGAACACATCTTCCTTGGAGGATGCCAGGAAGAGGCTTCTCCCAGCAGACACCTTTCCACCATTTGGGAATCTGACCCAAAAAGGAAAAAGAAAAAGGCAAAGCCTTTGTATCATATATTTAAAGATAAGACTTCAAATGTAAATCACCTTAGAAAAAGTCAAAGATGGATGAATTTAGCCTAAGCTGAGGGGTTGTCCTGACCTGACCCTTTTCTGAGAAGATTGGGCAGAACAAACCATCAGAAAGAATCAGAGAGAAAACTCAGGGGGGGAAGCAGGCAGGAGGGACTTGCGAGAACTGGACACAAAAATTTTCCCTGTCCATAATTTTATTTAGCTTTACCCTCGTTTTCTATAGTTTTAGGGGTCACCTTGTCATACGCCTGAAGAGGCAGATTCCCAAAGCACTGTGGGAAGAATTCTTTCCCCTGATGGCAGAAGGAAGAAGCAACCTCCTGAATAACTTCACATTGTCTAAACCCTTAGCTCGCTTTAAATAAGAAGTCTGCCCTATTCTCCAGCCCACATACTCATTTTCAGCTTCCACCTCAGAATCTTGACACATTTCATTCGGTTTCTAAGTTCTTTTGATCTCTCTTTAGCATTCAGTTAATTTTTTAATTGCCAGAAAGGTTTTGCAAAATCTGTTAGGGGGTATGATGATATGCAACTATTAAGCTTGAACATATATACTGACTTTCAGATATTTTTGAAACCTGTCATATAAAGTCTTAACTTTTTAAAAATACTCTACTACTTTTCATGAGCCTTCTTTAAAGAAAAAAAGCACTCATCACAGCCATTTAGAAAGAAATATGACATTAAAAGGAGGTGAGTTTTTCCAAGCATTGCACTATGATTTACTTGCACTCTCCCATTAAGTCTAAATTTGTCTTCAAACCAATGTAAGGAGTCGTGATTTATTGGAGCCTGATGGCAAAGGTCTATTAAAACAATAACTTGAAAATAGTCTCCATAGCTCACACGTCACTCATCAAGGAGATTAGGGCTGTAATTCCACAGAAGGCTGTGGGCCTATCTGAGAATCAAGATGAACAAAGGGACTAACTATAATTGATGCTTTCATGCACACAGAAGCCCGCTCTTAAATGGCCTCAAAGACCTGGGGAAGGCTCTGAGGCCACCCCTGTCATCCCGGCTACTCAGGAGGATGGGGTGGAAGGTCATTAGTTTGGAGTCAGCTCAGGAACAAAGTTCAAGAGGTCTCAGACCAACCAATAGACAAACGAGGGGCCCAATGGGATGCACCTGTCATCACACATACATGGGAAGCATAAATAGGAGGAGGGGGCAGGGATTGGAGCCTTGGCTGAAGAAGACCAAAAGTCAAAGAGAGCTAGCACATTTATAATTGTGGTGGGGAAAAGAAGAAGAAGAAGAAAAGCACCAGGGGTCAGCACAAGGAATAATAAAGAGAACAAGCCCCGGTGAAGAATCCTTCAGGAATAACACTCTAGAAGAGGAAATCAAATGCATGAGCTGGGACATCTCAACCAGTCCTTGGGATCTGAGAGTCAGAATGGGGAAGTGGAGGACCGCAGCCCTTCTGGATCACTGTCCTGCAGTGATGAAGGGCGTCCTGGAGGACGCTGCACAGAACTCAAGCTTCGCCTAGCAGCCATCTCTGAGCTCACCCCCCCAAGTGGCATCCGCAGTCCCCGATGTTTGCATTTGTGCTGGTACTTCCTCTGGGAAGTCAAGGTATCTTTTCCCCAGCACATGAATTCTAAATCACCCTCACCCCAAAGTAAAGGTGGAAAGTTTCTTTTCCACCAATGGAAACTTAGTTTTCTTTGCTCTTGCCAACCTCTGTTAACCAATACAAAAAAAAAAAAAACGAGAAAAAAAATGGAAGGGTAGGGAAGGAAAGGGGGAAAAGAAAGGGAAAAGGGAAGGGGGAAGGAAAGGGGGAAGGGAAGGGGGAAGGGAAGGGGGAAGGAAGGGGAAGGAAGGGGAAGGTAGGGGAAGGAAGGGAAAGGAAAGGAAAGGAAAGGAAAGGAAAGGAAAGGAAGGGAAGGGAAGGGAAGGAAAGGGAAAGGAAGGGAAAAGAAAGGAAAGGAAAGGAAAGGAAAGGAAAGGAAAGGAAAGGAAAGGAAAGGAAAGGAAAGGAGTCCAGGTTGCACATGTGGTCATTTAGTACCTTTGTGAAAGGCACATAACAATCTGCCCTTAGTAATATTGATAACGATTCTTGGTTTTGCCAAACTGTAGTCAAGCTCCCAAACGTTGGCCTAGGCCCATCTGGGCACTTTTTTTTTTATAAAACCCAATTTTATCAAAGACGCCTCTCCACATCTAGTTCAGTTTAGCAAGACGGCCTCCCTCGATTGGTTTTTCCACACTGGGGCTTGAACTCAAGGCCTGGGCCCTGTCCCTGAGCTTTGTCAATCAAGGTTAGTGCTCTAACTTTTGAGGCACACCTCCACTTCCGGCTTTCTTGTGATTCATTGGAGATAAGGGTCTCGCTGACTTCCCCGCCTGGACTGGCTTTGAACCTTGATCCTCAGATGTCAGCTTTCCAAGTAGACAGGATTATCGGCATGAGCCACTGGTGCCTGGCTTCCCCCTTGATTTCAGATCTCCTCTTAATATCTAATCAAATGTCTCATCTTCTTTCATCTGCCCCACTCTACCTTCGACCCCCAAGTCTGATCACCCCAGTCTGTCTTCACCAGGGTTCTGTTAGATTGCTTGTAGCCCAAACCCTCCTTTACCCCTACTGTTTCCTTAGTGATTTTCCATCCACCTACATGGACCTTTTTTGCCTTGGCTATAATTCCCACTTGCCCAAGGTGTATTCGGAATTGAATGCATCATTGCAGGGGTCCTGCCACCTATTACCATGTTCCTGGACCAAGTCTGCCTTCCTGGCCTTTAACAAGCACCACTAAATGCCCCCCCCCCCGACCTTCCCCAAGTCCAGATTGAGACACGACCTTCTGCAGGGAAAGTCTAAGAAGGGAAGTGAATGGGGAGGACCACCAGCATGTTAGAGAAGGAAGTCATTTATTTGACTCATTTTCCTGGCAGCGTTAATTTATGATTCTTGGAAACTTTTGGCAGGAGAGTGGGAGGAAAGGATTTCAAGAATTCATAGAATCATTTAAAAAGGAAAAAAAACACACACAATAAAAAGCAAAGGGGAAGGGGTATGGCGTGCTCTGCATCCAGTCCAGTTCTACCATTCCATAGATTGCAAAGAGAAAGCAGAGGCTGACTGAGATCCTAGGATTTGCCAGTGACTTTCTATTTATCACTCCATTTATCCTTTAAAAAAAAGGAGGTGAGGTAATGATAGCTTCGGTGGACAACAATGGAAAGAAAAGATCAGCACATTTCAGTACGTCGTCTAAGGGCACCCCAGCTCAGTCAGTGACAGTCACGACTTAATCCACATTTCCTGCATCCTGAGCCTTTATTTCCACTGGTGCTGGTTCTCCTCATAAGGAGGCGCTGCGAGATTCAATGACTCCCACAGCAGTTAAGGGCGGGCGACTCGGCCTCCTGACTCTCAACCTCCCCAGACCTTTGCTCTGTAAATAATGCTGACGTTTCAATTGTTCTGAACTGAAGACAGAGGCCACTGCGAATTGAATGATCCCATTCCATTGGTGTGCTGAATGCTTTTGCCTGCCCGGGTCAGATCCCACCATCCTGCCATCACTGATGCTCATCGGCCTGGGTGATTCACCATTGTACTGCATGGCTCCCTTACCCCCAACTTCCCCAACTGCGTTCTTATTTCCTCCCTTCAAAAAGGAACTGTCCTTTCTCTATTTTATGCATTACTTTTTCATTGTAAGTAGTTGGGCAAAGAGGTTTCCATCCCATGCCTCAGATCCAGAGTGCAATGCTTCTCCGTGGGTGTCTTCGCCAGCCTTTTCTCCCTCCTCCCCCAATCCCATCCATGCCAACTTCCATGGCTCCCCATTGCTGCCTAGCCTACTGGGTATAATGACTCTGTTCCACCTTCCTCTCTCCTTTCTTCTAGACCCCTCCCCTTTTCTTTCCCCCTCCTCCCCCAAAGAAATAAGCCTGTTTCAGCTGCCTGGTATTCGCTTTGTTAAACTGTGTAGCCAGTGTTCAGAGGAGTGATACCATCTCAATCCTCCTGAGGATGCCCTCCTTTTGTCATCGATTTGTTTGTGTCTACACCCGTACAGCTCTCTCTATGCTTACATGCATGTTTATAAGTTAAATCCAACCTTCACATATTTTTAATAAAAATATTTTATTCACTATACAAATTTTTAATCACTGTACATTTCTATGCATCATCCTATGATCTTAGAATCCTGTTGCCTTCGAAGGAATGGATAGATTACTTTTAAAAGTAAAATAAAAGTGAAAACCTATATAAATAAAAGTGAAAAAGCCTATAAGGTCCACCCAGATATTGTTGACACACCAATTGCTGTCAATATTTACATGCCAAGAGTCTGATCGATGGTAGTAAGCCAACAAATTCCTTTCAGGACTCAGGCTAGAGGGAGCCTTAGAGACTTGGAAGCTTTTTAACAGCCATTGTAGGGTTAGGTCAGGACTTTCTTCACAGATCCTTCTACCAATGTGAAATATATTATCAATACACGTTTACAGACCACCTACAATGGAATGTGCTCAGCACCAACCAGGGCTTGAGAGGTCTAAATAATGAAAAGCCAAAGCTTTCAGACATCATCCCTCATCCCTAGTTACTTATAAAACAATATGCATGAAGTTTGACACACTTAGTGCTCTCACATTACCAGATATTTACTCTTTGGTGAACTCTCAGGAACACTTCAAATTCAACATCTCCTCCTCTTCCAGAGAAACCTGAATGAAAGAAAACCTGCACCCAGTCTTGGTGAACAAACACCATCCTCCTACCCACCCAGACAGGACTCCCCTGACCTTTTCCCCCACCAACCAATTGTTGGGTGCTGTCAATGCTAGCTCTGCTGTTCTCCTCTCCTTGTTAACTCTTCTATCCAGACCTTTATCTTCCTGTCGTTGGCACTCACAAGACTCTCCTTGTCTTGTACCTTCCCCTCTAAACCATCCCACATGTGAAGTCTAAATTCTTAGCCCAGTACTCAAAGCCTGTCATAGTTTGACCCAATCCTACCCTTCCCACCCTAGTTCCCACTATGTTCCCTTTGTTAAATTTTATTGCACTGTACTCATGCAACATTTCCTGTAAGAATTCTTGCTCTTGTGTCTTTATCTCTTAATCTAGTAAACCTCATATTCTTCCACTTTCTCTGCCCACCCAAATTATCCATCCCTGATGGATCATGACGTTCATCGAATTTTCCTTAATCATAAAAAATTGATCCATCTATGTCTGTGTCATAATTACTAATGAACCTGTCTCTCTTTTCCTGATTGTCTACAAACTCCTAGAAATGCTAGATAGGTAAAGCGCCTTCATGGTGGAGATAAATTACATGGTCCTTTCTTTTCAGAAGTAAGGTAAAGACAAATAAACCTTGAGTTGAACTTTAAGGAATGAGAAACAAAGTAAGTTTGAAAGAAAAAGTAAGAAACAAAGCAAGTAAGATTGAAATGGACTCTTTAAGAGAAGAAAGGATCTAGAACAACAACATGTGATTATGAGGGGGAAAAAATATTTCAGGCAAAGGCCAACAGCAACTTTCAAAACCTGGAAGAGTCAGGCATGGTAGCTCACACAAATAATCCAAGCTACTCTGGAGACAAAGGCAAAGCCAACCTGGGCAGAAAAAAAGTTAGTGAGACCTCCCCCCTTCTCAACAAACAAGCCAGGTATGGCAGTTTACTTCCATGACTCTAGCTATGTGAGAGGCAGTGGTAGGAGACCACGGTCTGAGATCAGGCTTGAGCAAAAGTGTGAGACCCTACCTAAAAAAATAAAAGCTTAAATAAAAGGAGGCTAGAGTGATAAGGCATCTGCTTAGCAATTGCATGGCCCTGAGTTCAAACCCTAATGCTGCCAAAAATACTTTAAAGATCTTCCTTCAGGAGCAGGCCTGGAATAATCAATGGAGCGATAGAGAAATTATCCTTTTAGGTGTTGTCACCGAGACTTGGAAGTAAAAGGAGATGGATTGTCAGGAATACATGGAAAGGTACCTGGGAGATGATAACATGCAAATAAAGAGGGTGGCTCTTTCTAGAAAATAATGCCAAAGCAGAGCCTGTGACTATATCTGAACTTCACATTACCCTATGAAGAGTCAGCTTCCCGAAGGAGGAAAGAATGAAGTATCTAACCTGCCTAGAATGACATTGCAGAGAAAGTCCACTCCTGGGAGAGGGAGCTGGACAATGGAGGGAGACGGCCTTGGCCTCTACTCAGGAGAGGCCTCCCCTCTCCCACCCTGGGCTCTGCCTCCTGCCTTCACAATGATACCCACCCACCCACACAGAGGACAGGGCTTGTAAGAGTGGACAGAATCATGCATAATCATCAGCCTGCACTGTGTTTGGCATGGCTGGTTCTGGACTCAGAAAAGTAATCTCTCCTAAACAATTTTGCAGAGACACAGAAAAACAACTTGGCCTGAAAGCTTATTGATGCATGTAGCAGATAGGACCAGAATATGCTAAGCGGATAAGAATAT
Organism: Dipodomys ordii; assembly: GCF_000151885.1. Taxonomy (NCBI): domain Eukaryota; kingdom Metazoa; phylum Chordata; class Mammalia; order Rodentia; family Heteromyidae; genus Dipodomys; species Dipodomys ordii. The sequence goes on along the minus strand of NW_012267335.1, from coordinate 146,083 downwards.
CAAAATAAAAATAGCCACTGTCAGACTCGGTGACACATGCATGCAATCCCAGCTACTCAGGAAGCAGAGGTAGAAAGATCTTGGTTCACAACCACCAGGTGAAGCCTTATAAAAAAAAAAAAGGACTAGGGGTGTAGCTTCAGTTGTTACAAGTCAGAATCTCCTGAGTTCAACCCTCAGTACCAGCCCCCTAAGAGAAGAAAGTCTTTGTTGAATATCTGTGCCACCTAAAGTTCAGAAGCTGACCTCCTGACCCCAGGCAATGGTATTCAGTTGGAGACCACTAGGTCCTGGGAGTGGAGCTGCCTGGAATAGAACAGTGCCCATAGGGATTGTATCACCCCTTCTACCACACAAGGACGCAGCAAGAAGACACTGTCCATACCAGGAAGTAGAGACTCACAAAACACCAACCTTGCCTGCACCTCGATCCCAGACTCCCTAGTCTGCAGTCCTGTGAGAACTACATTTGTAGTTTGTGCTTCCTACCTAGTGTCTCCAGTTTCATCATGGCAGACGAGAACCCTGGCATACCAGATCTGAACCTGAGGGCACTATTGACCCAATGAAACACTGAAACCCATTGAAATTGTGTTCAGAAGGGAGGAGGAGGAAGAGATTAGGGGTAAGGGATGTATTGGAACATATTATATGCAAGTATGGAAATATCACAATGGGAATAGATTACATGCATGAATAGAAATACCACAATGAAATCCTCCTTATATAGCAATATGTGCTAATTTAAAAATAAATCACAAATGTATAATATAAAATATACACAATACTACTATAGCTTTTCATTCTAAACAAAATCTTGATTTAAAAATTGCCCCTTGTAATCATTTGATTTTTATGGTGTGGTATTCTTCTAGGATGTTTTGCTAAACAAACAATAAGATCATAATTTTAAACATTAAATCTCAACCCCACTATGAGCAGTTAACTCTTATTAGATGCTATTAGGATAGAGAAAAAAATCACACTAGTAAATTTACTGCCGTGGATCACAGATTAAACTGCCTGAAGTCCACTGATATATATGCTATGTGTGACTGCTTCTTCATCTCAAAAAGTTGGGGGGAGGGGGGGAGGAATTGGAAAACTTCGCCTTGCTAAAAATATCCATGCCAAATTGCGAATATGTATGGAGAAGTTGTCACTTAATAATAGCCAGGCAAATTCTTTTCCAAAATACCTGAAACTAATAGAACAATAATTATGATTCACTTGATAGCTCTGAGCGTAGCGTGACTTCTATATTTGTGCAAGCTTGATGTGATCGCGTGTAAGGCTGTCTCCTTTCTCAGCAAAGCAATGTCATATATAATGATGTTATCAACCTCGGGAAAACAGAGAACTGTGGTCGCAGAATATCTTAATCCTGCTAAATTAGTGGTTTGTCACTAATTTGCTACCGAATTAATTTTATGAAGGTACCAACACCGTGCATAGCAATTGGTGTGCGGTGGCAGTGTTGAAAGCTGGGGCTTTCCTTCAGCAACACTGCCACCTTCTGCCCACTGTGGGTGCTTTACCTCTGTGCTTTTTGGTCATGAGATACTCTTGGATTCTTCAGGCTGGCAGAGACTAAAGGAAAGGTCTAACCAGCTCCCATGCTCTGCAGGTGAGAACATGGAATTTCCCAAATAGATCTTGACAAAGCACATAAAGGCATTTGGTTCCCTTTTCCTCCCTCTTTTTTTTTAATTTTGTAGGTTATCTGGATGCTACAATGCATGCTCCTGACATCCCCTTATTTTTCATTGTTCTCTGGGAAGCCAGTCGGGTTGCTAACTCACAGACCATACTTGGCGAGTTATCACAAGTGACAGTAATCAGAGAACGGTGATTAAGGTTCAGCAAGACAAAGCATGCTTCATGGTGGTAAGAACTGGAAAAAAATAATATTCCCTGAAGAACTGTCAGCTGGATTGTAGAAAAGGAAATAAGAACATCTAAGAATTGGAAAAATATTTACTCCTAGGACTTTAATCTCATCATCATGAAATAACTTGCACCCTGAGGAGTCCTTAACTATGTATTCAAATGTGAACTGTTCCAGATACTCTTCCTATGAGATCGCTCCTATTTGCACAGCTTGATTTCTAAGAAAAACGGCATCATCACTCAGTAGGATAAAAACTTTGGCTGAGAAGCTTTTACGGATGATGAGGAACACATTCTGACAGTTGCTTGATGATCAATAGAAACTATGATTGGCTTCAACCAGCAACTTAAAGGGAAAAAAAACCAGAATGTACATGGTACATATATGGTAGCAGGCAGCATTCTTCATTATCCATGATTTCACAGATCAATAGTTCTCATATAGAAATGATTGCTTTTCACTGGACAATGGTATATCCTCATCGACAGAGATCACCTGGGATCATCAAGACCTACTGAGAAATTACCATCTTTCAAGCTATTGGAAGAGAGTAAAATTCAATTAACGCCAAAGCTCTACTGAACATAATTTGTTTTCTTGATGTTACAGCACTTCAGAATCCTGTGCTGCTAATTCATCACTATGAATATCAGTGATCATCATGCGTTTGTTTACTTGTGAACAGAAGAGATTTACACCTGCACAGAGGCTCAGGTTGGCAGCCGGGGGCCGAACCCTCCAGCAGCCCCTCTGGCAGAAGCTGACTGGAGGCAGCCCACCGCAGCTGGATTTCAAAGTGGGGGTGACATTTTCCACTTGAACCAAGAAGCCAACTGACCCACAAGAAGCCAACTTATACTCCAGTCAGTAATGTCCAGTATGTTTGGACTTGAGAAAAAAAATCAACCTCTATCTTGTGGAGTTTGGATGTAGAAGGAGGAGAAGGAGAAGAAGGGGAAGAAGGAGAAGGAGGAGGAGGAGGAAGACGAAGAGGAGGAGGGGAAAAGGAGAAAAGGAGGAAGAGGAGAAGGAGGAGGAGGAACAAGAAAAAGAAAAAGAAAAAAGAAAAGAAAAAGAAGAAATAAAAAGAAGAAATTACAGCTATCTGAAAAGACTGTAGAAGGTTTATAGAAAAACATAAGATGAACTGAAAGTTAAATTTGCAGGTAAATCAAAGTCATGGGGAGACAAAAGGCCTAAGGCAGGGGAAATGACGGATAAACATGGAGGATAAAGAACATGGCAGTGGGGCAGACACATGGTAAACAAAACACACCAGTGGCAGAGTCCTTGACTTGAAATCCAAAGCTGCTCACTCTAAAGCTCTACCCACATCTAAAGCTCCGCCTTGCATCTGGGCCAACCTCAAGGTCTGGTCTCTTGATTTTTATGTCTTACCCCAAATCCCTTGAGAGAAACTGACTGGGTTCCAACTCTTCCCAATCAAACTGGTAAACTGAGAACTTGGACTAAACAGCCTGTCAGACCCATGACATTCTTCATTGTCCTGAAAATGACTCCGATCATTTCTTTGTCGAATGCATTTATGCAGAGGCTCAAATCATTTATTTGTCACTGATCCTCATGTAAATGACCAGCGCAAAAATAATCCCCAGATTTTCAGACTTCATTTTAGGGGGAATGGAGGGGTTCTGTGACAATTCTTGGGTGAAGAAAAATGGAACCTAAAACTCCAGGACTTGGATGATTGAGAATGGAGGCTGAACAAAACCAGCCTCACAAAGGGCACTAATGTTATAATTTATTTTTGTATGTGTGCTGGTCCTGGGGCTTGAACTCCAGACCTGGGCACTTTCCCTGACATGTGTGCTAAAGGCTGGTTAGTGCTCTACCATATGAGCCACAACTCTACTTCTGGATTTCTTGGTGGTTAATTAGAGATAAGAGTTTTTCAGACTTTCTTGCCCAGGTCAGCTTTGAACTACCATTCTCAGAGCTCAGCCTCCTGAGTAACTAGAACTACAGGCATGAGCCACCAATGCCAACTGTTAGGACTATTTTTAAAGACTCAAATACCATTTGGTTTTAGAGCCACCGGCCAAATAAATACAATAAATACAATTTATAGATACAAATAAATACAATAAATAAATACAATTTATTCACAGGATCCTACATGGTAAACTCACCAGCCCTAACTTTAGTACAAAAAATAGACACAAATTTAATGAAATTGAATAGACACTATACTTGCATGAGAAAATTCGAGAAATAAAACAGATATACTGAAGATAGCAAACATATATGAAAAAAGAAAGAGGACGAAAGAGTGATGGAGAGAACATTCCAGAAGTTAAATTATGATCTAGAGTTTGTATAGAAATGTACTCCAAACCCCACAAGAAAAACTCAGCCCAGCCAAAGAACGTGCCTCTAGAATAGGAAAGCTGAAAAACAGGAAAAATATTAAAATTCATTGCTGCTTCATATCTTCTACCTCTCTTTATGTTGGTATTTATTTTAGCTCAATGTTATAAATGAATTGGTCTTGAAAACAAATTAGGGGAGTTTTAGTGGCTCGAGTTGAAAATACAAATTTGTTACTCAGGGAACCCCAACTACATTTTGGGGGCTGAGGGGGAGTTATAGAAACATTTTTTTGTATCTAAATGAATAATTTCTCTCAAGTTGAATACTTAAAACAATAAAACCAAATTAGGTAAAACCCAATAAGATTTACCTGCGTTCATGCCATAGATTATGATTTTAATATGTAAAATAGCATAGTAGTGAGGAAAGATCAGCTAAAAACCACCATTTTCTTTGGCTACAGAAAAAGACTTGACAACCCAATTAATAAATGGGCTCATGAGCCAAAGACAGACTTCTCAGAAGAAGCAAAACTGGCCAATTGACACATGAAGCAATAGACAAATGCATGACACCGTCTTTGACTTCTCACTACAAATACGGGTGCCAGTGGAGTTTCTTACATCCCAGTTCTACAAGACAGGTGTTGTGTGGCAAATAAATAACCACTAGAGTCAGATCAAAGCTCTGTCCAGCTGTGCCTGGCCCACGTAAGGCTGACTCTCCTTACACTCGGATCCAAGGTCTTGTGAAGGTCAGGTGTTGCTGGCAGATCTCACCACCTTGCCCTGGTAGCCCGCACTGCTCCCAGATCTCAGGTCCCCCTGTTCTTGCAGACAAGCTGAACACTACAAGTTAGGTAGACATGGCTGCCACGTGACATGAGGGCTAGACCGGCCTTCAGGGGCCCCACTTCCACTGACATCAAGGTGATCCATTCCCCACAGGTAATGAGCCAGCCGTCTGGCTTCTGGAAGGTACAAGTTGGACCTACAGGCATATGTGTGTATGTATGTAGTACTCAAGAAAGACTTCAAGGTTCTCCCTGGAAATAAATGCCAATTCAAGGCAAAATCAAATATAGAAGTGCTTGTCTATAATCCTGGCTCTTTTTTTTAGGGGTAGTAATTGTTTTCAAATTCTTATTTATAGCATTTTCTATTGTGATTAAGTGATTACACAATCTCACCTATTTCACAGTATTGTGAGATAGTGATACTTAGTTAAAGAAAAACACATTCTAAACTTCATGGAGCAAATTGTCTTTGTCATGGTCTACAAAGTTTATGAGTTCTATGAGCGTTGGCAATACAGCTATTTCTTCCACATTGGGTGCTATGTCCATTTCTTTCCTTTGCTTGTGTCAGCTGTGCCCTCATTCCCTCCCTCCCACCACTGCCCTTCAGTTGCTTAGTTCATTTTCACCAATGGCCAGTGAGCTGATGGGTCCCACTCTTGTATGTTCTCCCCTGTTTCCCTCTGTTTCTGTTTGAGGGAGGGGAAATCATGAGGGTTAGGGTTTAGGACCAGCCTAGGGCACAAGTTACTGAGACTTCATCGCAATTTAAAAATAAAAAGGCTGAGTACGATGGTACTTGCTTGCCATCCCAGCTGTGCCAGGAGCATGGATAGAAGGATTGAGTCCAGGCTGGCCTTGGAAACGAATCACACAAGACCAGATCTCAAAAGTAACCAGTGCATAGCGGGTGGAGAGCATGGCTCAGGTGGCAGAGCAGCCACTTGGCAAGAACCAAGCACTGATACGCCAGCACTACCAGAAAGATCACCAAGCACTGATATACCAGCACTACCAAAAAGAAAGAGAAAAACATCCAAGGGAGAAAAAGTTAACTTCCTGCGCTTTTCCTTGCTCAAGAGAAACATTGCCTTGACACATCTGTTTTGAGAAGTCAGAAATTTTACCACAGTAAGAAAAAAAAAAGTGACTGTTTTCATGCATTGCCTAAAGGTGAGCACGAATTTTAAAAGTGCCTACCGCTTGTGACAGTTTAAATGTTGAAGGCAAGTTTTTATAATACATTACAAAGTTTAAATGACAGGGTAAATAAATTCTTTGAATAGCAGCAGAGAGAAGACCTGAAGTTGCTTGGGGGAGCCTATTAAATTAAAGTGATTTTTAGCACCCGCTTCATTCTCCTTGCTTTAAAGACAAATCATAATTCCGAGGCCAGCCTTTTTGTATTCCTCGGAGAGGCATAAAGAACAATGGTTGGCATGGCTTTGAGAGGAGGAAAAGAGCAGGCAGCCGGACACCGCTGTGAAGAAAGGAGAAAGCACAACCTGGGGAAGGGGAGGGAAAGGTAGCGGGAAATGGAGAGACAAGCGAGGAGAAGGGCTGGGCCTGGGGAAAGCAGATATAAGGTGCAGAAGGATTTTGTATTCAAAATATAAAATGTACTGCACATGAGCAGAGTATCAGTGATTTTTGCCTGTAAGTCTAGCCACTCAGGAGGCTGAGATCTGAGGATCACATTTTGGAGCTAAATGGGCAGAAAATCTGTGAGACCCTTATCTCCAAGTAACTAACAAAAACCTGAAAGTGGAGCCGTGGCTCAAGCTGTAGGGCACCAACCTTGAGCAAAAAAATGCTAAAGGACAACACAACCCTGGGCCTGAATGCATGCGCACGCACGCACACACACACACACACACACACACACACACACACACAGATACTGAACATAGTACTAGCCAGAAAAAAAAAATGATCCTAGGGTCAATAAAGTATGATCATACTCTGAAATTCCATTTTATTGGTGCATTTGTTTATCTCCACCTTAAAGCATGACTCAGTAGGTCGGTCCTAGTTACTATCTTTATCACTTATTCTCAGTTACTAAAAACTCCTAATTGCGTTAAACTAAGGAGAAATAATTAAATGACAAACAAAATCTGGACTTCCTGTGCGAACATGTTTGCTTCCTTTCCTGTTTCAGTACAAGAATTCTTCCATCAAACTTCGTGACTTTCCTTTCAGATATCTTTAATATTATAGCCAATACTCACCCCAAAATGTGGAGGTTGAGTATCTGTCCAGGGTTGATAAATGTCATATGCAAGTGTTGTAACGTAGAATCTCAACACATTTCACCCATGTATATACTAACAGGAATCTTAAAACCCAGCCTAATAATGCATTCTGTCTTATGCTGTTACAAGCATAGTCTCATTGGTATGGCCTCTTCCATTCCTGAGATTTTTGCAATCCCAATGCCTGTTTGCAGCATGAAACGCCATTGTACTGTCTAAGTCCCAAAAGGCACCATTCTCTTATGCAGTACACAAGCCACACAGAAGTATGTGAGAGTATTTAAGCTTATTGTTTCCCATGGTCCTGTATCATGTGCCTAAATATTGAAAAGTAAGAGCAATGTAAAAATAAATCTATGATTGCTTCTTACCAAAACTTGATTCTGAGTTGTCATTTATTTGCTGGTAACACGTTTCCTTTAAAGTCAGGCCTGTGACAAAGATTTTGCCATCATTTATTCTGCCCAGCTTGTCCTGAAAGTCCTCGACAGAGTTGGGGAGGGAGGGAGAGATTGAAGGGTTGGAAGAGGAGACATTAAGTGCTACTATTTTGCATATATTTTTCCTAAGAAAACCTAAGGACAAACAATAAGGAAGTTTAGCATAAACTGCAAGGTTTAAGAAAAGCAAGTGAGATATTAAATCTGTAGTACTCTCATTTATCAATAACATATGGAAAGTGTAATTTTTTAAGATTTTATTTTTACCAGCCATAAAAAAACATAAAATACATAGAAATACACAAGGGGTGGCTGAGAGACAAAGAGCCTTCCTCGCTCTTCTATTCTGGGACAGGAGAATATTGATACTACATCTATCCATCAACAAAAGAATGGAGTTCAAATGTTTGCTTAATCGAGGAGTTGGTGACTCACATCTATACACTAGTTAGCCAGAATGTGCAGACTTGGAGGACTGAGGTTCAGCGCCAATCTGGGCAGTTAGATCCTAAAACTTCAACTCAAAAAAAATACGGTGCTGGGAATGTGGCTCAGTGATAGAGTGCTTGCCCAGCGCGCATGAAACCCTGGGTTCAGTTCCTTAGTACCCCATACACAGAAAAAGCTGGAAGTGACTCTGTGGCTCAAGTGGTAGAGTGCTAGCCGTGAGGAGGGACAGTGTCCAGGCCTTGAGTTCAAGCCCCAGGACTAGAAAAAAATTATCAAAAACCCAGCAAAAAGCTGGGCTGTAAGCGTGACTCAAGTGATAGATATCAGCTAAGCAAACAAGACAAAAGAGCTAGAGATGCTCATGCCAAATCCTCAGACTGCAATCATTATTTTTTAAATGTGTGTGTGGCTTAACTATAGGATATGATTCTGTTATCTGATTATTGCTTTGTTGTTTTCTTTTCAAAGACAAGGTCTCATAGGTGGCCTAGAACTTACTATAGCTATCCCAATCTGGTTTCAAACTTACAACCCTCTTCCCTCAGTCTCCTCAGCGATGAAAGGCATGTGGCATCATGACTTGCCCAAAATACTTCCCATTACAAAAAAAAAGAGGCAAAAAGGGACAAACAAGGTAAGTATATTTGAAAACGAAATGCTTCTAGATATGAAAATCCATGAACCCTGCTGGAAAAAATGATAGAAAGAAATCATTATACAATATATTCACAAACACCTCAAAGACATCAGAACAAATTATCTGTGAGGATCAGCTCTCATCAGATGGAACCTAATTTTGTCTCATGACAGAATGATAGACCTGGCAGATCAGATGGAAAAGATAAATATAATGTCCTGACTTCAGCAACAACTCTTCTCCTGTACCATATGGTATTGTCATCAGAAGGCAGGGGAGAAGAAAGAAGGAAAGGAAGAAGAGAAGAAAAAAGAAAGGAAAGGAGGGAGGGAGGGAAAGGTAGTTAAAGGGAAGGGAAAAGAAGAGGAGAGATAAGAAAATAAAAGAAAATACCCCAGTACAGACTAGATTCTCAGTAGCATAAAATTACATAGCATACTTTTCCTCCTCATGGCTCATTATCAACAAAACTACAGGCAATATGTTTACTTGTCCCTTGACTCAGGGTGGAACTAATACCTGAAATGTGCCATTTTCTTCCAGAAGAGGATAGGAGAAGAGCCGTGTGTCATCAGAATATACTTAGCAAACTAAGAAAGTGGTCAAAACCAAGCCAAGCCAGGCACCAGTGGCTCACAGCTGTAAGCCTAGCTACTCAAGAGGCTGAGATCTGAGGTTCAAAGCCAGCCGGGGCAAGAAACTCTATGAGACTCTTACCTCCGATAAATGACCAGAAAACTGAAAGTGGCACTGTGGCTCAAGTGGTAGAGCGCTCACTTTGACCTGAAGAGCACAGGGACAGCGCCCACGCCCAGAGTTCAAGCCCCATGATCAACAACAACAACAACAACGAAAGATGCCAAAGGAGTAGTGTGCTTGAAGAAGGGAAATTACTAGTCTCAAAAATAAAAAGATTAAAAATTGTAGTTCTAACTAGAATGTATCACTCATCATCCCTTTCATAAGCATGATTTCCCATGAAGCTGTCAATTTGATGAGAGACTCTTTAGGATGCGTCATGAGGCAAACCCACCCTGGCCAACTTAAAGATGAGAAAGGTCATCAAGTCAACATTACAACACAGAACACCTTGGACTGACCTGGAGCCAAGATATCTTTCATTCTACATCCATTCCATCCCATGCTAGGACTAGGGAAAGAAAAACATAGATGGAGATTCTCTGCAAGATCAACAAGTTCTGTAGCTAGCTGATCTTCACATACAGAAAATAAGATAAAATGTGGTTTCAAGGTGTGACATGAGATACTTAGATCAAAATTTTTCAATAATTTTCCTGACAGCGAGCAACTGATAAAACTTAGAAATGATTTGTATGAGAAATTGTAGAATATCCTTTTAAGGAGGTTGTTTTTTTTGTTAATAAAATGTATTCTTTTCTTCTCTGGATAATTCTCTCCGAAGTTCTGTCAGCCCACAAATAAGAGTCTTCTTATAAAAAGATTACTAAAAAATTGGTTGAAGAAGTATCTTTCTAGGGGGAAAAAAAACACTATAAATTAAGCACTTGGCAAAGTAAACTTTGCATTGTGCGATGAAGGTATTTTACGTTAAATTATACACCCACATTCTAAAAGATCAGCATTAGTGCTCTTAAGACAACTAATGTTTCACAGAAAAATATATAATTTCAGAAACCATCTGCCCACGAGTCATATTTTATGTCTTACTTGCTTGTGTTTTCTTAACTACTTTGCTAATATTTGCATAAAAACAGGACCTTCCTTTCTTAAAGCACAGATATTCCATCAATGTTTATGATAGTACCCAGTTGTTGAAATTACACTGAGTAAAAAACACACATTTAGTTGTGAGGCGCAGGCACTGAATGTGTAAGAATTTCCAGAACAGGCAGTGGGTGGGAATTCACTGTGTGAATCCTTGTTTTCCCTGTTCTCCAATACAGTATATCTTTTATCTGAGGACACTGGTTCAACATTTCCATTTCTAAAGTGGGAGTGGCCCCTGGGGTGTGGGGCAGTGTGCAGAGGGGGTCCTGTGCCTCCCTCTGAGCCATTCCAAACCTCTGATTCCTGAAGGAAGAAGGATAGCTCCATCTTGAACAGCTACCAAGAGGATTTTCAGCCCTCCTTGGCCAGGAAGTGCCACTTAGAAACAGGAAGTGCCACTTAGAAACAGGAAGTGCCACTTACAAGTAAAATCATTGAGATTTCCCTATACCCACTGCCCTTCAGGGCAAGTCTGGTAGGCAAACAAGATGTCGATTTAAATATGCACCCCACACCATTTCTCAAGGCTCCTTAAAGCTCAACAAGGCCAAGAGAACATGTTAAAGTTGGAGGTATTTCATCAAGTCCAGACCCAATCAAACATCACAAAGCTCAAGAGTTCTAAATCACCCAAACAATAAAACACTTGGAATATTTTTTAAACACCAACTCTGCTGGTTAAGACATGTGCTCATGACACATAAAAGCGATATCACTGGGTGTAAATGAGTACAGATGTCAGCAGCACACGTTTAGCCTCTTAGTTTTAAGCAACATCTACCTCAGACCACCCACTTTTCATATTTTCTGGCAATTCACTGAACCACTTGTCTACACGCTCATCTGAAGACACTTAGACATTCACCTACATCATACCACATGTGTTCAGGTAAACACTACACCTGGAGCACATTCCCAAGTAATGTATTCAGTAACAAAATACCCTTACTATTCCTGGAGTAAAGAACATGAAGCAATTAAAAGAAAAAAAGAAAAGAAAATACAAGGACTTGGCAAAAAGGTAAAGCTAACAGGAAATAAAGAGAAAATTATAAACATAGAACTTAAAGGGAATAAAACTTTCCAACTCCTGGATACTTTCTCTGAGTTATTTTACTCAAGGTGGTACTCTTACCAATTGAGCCACATCTCCAATTCTGGACTTTTGCTAAGAGTCTCACAGACTTTCCTACCTGGACCGACTTTAAGCGCTGATCCTCACAGCTCAGCTTCTTGAGTAACTAGGATTACAGGCATGAGCCCTTGGCATGGGCCAATTTCTTAATCAATTACACAAATATTCTCACAGACTATTAATGCACATAACATTAAAATTAGGTACTTTACAAGTTGTCATGTCCAAAACGAGCTTTACAACGTCAGTGCGGGGGG
>NW_012267335.1:52155-134077 GCF_000151885.1 Dipodomys ordii | reverse complement strand
GGAAGGGATGGGAAGGGTAAACAAAGGAGGAGGCTGCAATGCTTGGTAAGAAATGTACGCATTATCCTGCCCATGCAATTGTAACCCCTCTGTACAGTTTGTTCACAAATAAAATAAAATAAAATTTAAAAACAAAAAAAAAATAAAATTAGGTACTTTAGGGGCTTGGGAAGGTGGCTCAGTGGTAGAGTGCTCGCCTTGCATGCATGAGGCCCTGGGTTTGATTCCTCAGCACCACATAAGCAGAAAAAGCCAGAGATGGTGCTGTGGCTCAAGGGGTAGAGTGCTAGCCTTGAGCTGAAGAGCTGAGGGGCAGCGCCCAGGCCCAGAGTTCAGGCCTACGACCAATCAAAAAACAGAAAAAGGACTGTGTAAAATTAGGTACTTTAGAAAGTGTAACATGCCACAGTTATTTTTTTGAGCTTAGTCACAGAATATTTATATTTATTAAATTCTGCATTCTACTATATTCAGAATTTTAGAGTCATGATATGCATAATCATGCCCAATCCGTAGCCACCATTTCTCATTTGGAAGAGTTTTGGTGAACATCACCCACTCCTGGCCTCTCAGCTGCTGCCACTGGACATAAGCTTTACCAGAGCTAGGTGGAGGTGAGTTCAGTGACCAGTTTGTTCTTGGTATGTGTGGTGCTGGGTTCAACACACAGCACCAAAAACAAACCAAAGAACTGATTTTTTTAATGAAAAGCATTGCCAGGGAACAGGGGAGCACTTTTAGGAAGGAGGTGGGGCCCAGGCCTCTCTTCCCAGGAGAGGATGTTACTGATGAGCACGGGGAAGAAGAACAAGCACAGTGGTTCCAAAGGCAGGGTGTCATTTAGCTTTAACTGAAGGGAAGGTTTTACAGAACCTTTATGATCAATGTGTGCATGTGTGAATTCATGTCAACACCAGACAAATGCTTTACCAGACAAATGTCTTAAGTCTCTAATACCTCTTTTACAAAATTTTTCTGGAGAAGGTCGAGTTTTTCCTGTCTAACATTCCGTGTTTTGGGTCAAATCCACTTTTAAGAACATGGCAGGATCTGGCTTTAATTGAGCACAAATAACCAAAATCTTATGGATTTTTCATACCTATCCACAATGTCCTTAGATTTTTCTTTACAAAAAAAACATTATTTTATTTTTTACTGTGAAGATATATATAATATTTTACATTATTACATATAATTATAATATTGTATAATTATAGTACTACATATATGTTAAATATGATCATATATTTATACAATAATAATTATGATAATATATGATATGTGATCATCTAAAGGTATATTAATATATGATAATATCATTGCATATGTTATACCTAATTTATATGATATATACTGGCCATTTTGGTTTCTCAATTTTTTTATTTTCTCTATTTTAATTTCTTTTTTTAAATTTTTTATTGTGAAAATACCGTACAGAGGGGTTACAATTACGTGGGCAAGGTAATGAGTATGTTTCCTATCAAGCATTGTTGCCTCCTCCTTTGTTTCCCCTTCCCATCCCTTCCCATCTCCTCACCCCCACCCCTCCACCCTCACCCCCCAGCCAAAGCTGTAAAGTTCGTTTTTCGACATAACGACTTGTTGCAATGGGTCCACCTGTATCCCTATTTAAATGGTTTGTTTTTTCCTTCCCCTCCACAAATTATACCAACATCAAATACAGTGAAAGCAGGGGTAATACCGTGGGAGAGGGACATACAAAGCAACAAAGAAAGCATCTTATAAATATGTTAGAAACAATTGTAAGAAAGAAAAAACATTTGAATACTTATCTTGGGGTTCATTTCACCTAACATCAACTTATCTGACCTTTTCTGCTTGTCTCAGACATATACTAGTTATTGCAAATAAGGGAAACCATGGGACCTATGTTTCTTTGGGCCTGGCTTATTTCACTTAATATAATTTTTTCCAAGTCTTTCCATTTAATTTTAATTTCTTTGTTCAGTACTAGAGATTAAAACCAGAACCTCTCACATGCTAGACAAGCGCTCTACCACTGAGGTAACATCCTTAGCTCTCACTTCAGTTATTTTTAGGTACACATTTCGACAACATTAATTACATGCACAGTGTTATACAGGTATCACCGAATCTATTTCTAAAATATTTTCTTCACCCCAATTAGAAGATGTATGCACATTAAGTAATAAGTCCACATCCCTCTAGCCTCATGTACTTCTGTGTTTATGAATTGACCTCTTCTAATACCTGATACAAGCAGAGTTATTTGGTATGTATCATTATTTTACTTCAATTAGCATATTTTCAAGGTACATTGTCATCACTTTTTATGGCTGAATAATATTTCATAATGTATATATCACATTTTGTTTATCCACTCATCTCTTGATAGGGACCAGAACCATTCCAACTCATTATCCATCCTATATAATCCTGCAATAAACCCATTTGAGTCCCTGGGCTTGCGCTTTGGCATGAATTGCTGGGACATACGATAATTCTAGGTTTAACTTTTCAAGGAAAACTACACTCTTTTGCACAGGCTGCACCATATTACATTCCACCAGCAGGTTTTGTTTTGTTTTTGTTTTGTTTCCTTTTGAAGCAACTTTATGTAAAGCCTCAGAAGCCAAGAAAGGAAGGAATTCAGAATTGCTCTGCGTCTCTTGTAACCAGCCTCGTGGTCTTTAATCTCATCACTGTCTTTTGACATGGACCAGTGGCCTGCAAAATGGCACCCATTTTAACACTTGGTTCTGGTTTCTTTTATTCTTTTAACTATTATTACACAATCATGGATAATTACATACATATTTCTCCCTTTAGTTCAGGAGCTCGCACTATTCCTATTTTCCATGACAGGGCTGTAGCAAAGCGTTATTTTGGTTGAAAGGAAGGAAACATGTCCACAGCCTATTATTAGTCAGACCCTCCATATGTGCTGGGAATTGCTTTCTGCTTGCCTAAATACCACATCCTTCTGCCTCACAGGACTGTGGTGAACTTTCCAATCTCTTTCCACCTCTAAGGAGTTTCCGGTGTCATTTCTCAGAGCAGTTGCAGGGTGTTCTTCCTGCTTCTGGCAGATGAATTGTCTCCTTTAGTACTGGGGGCTTTGTTATGCCTATAGGAAGAATCTCTACCCATGCACCTTTTATCTTAACATTTTAGGGATAACAATTCAGTGATCTCCAAGAATGTGATGTGTGATTGTAGCCACAGGAACCACAGGTGGCATTTCTAAAAATGGAACCAGATGCCATCATCCTGTTGGTCTATTATTTGCCATCAGTCTATATAGTACAGTTAGTCAATCAAGTCCTTGGAGAGCAAGAGACTAGAGGGAACATTCTCAATGGAGAACCAAAAGCTCCCTGTCTCCCATTGCTAGCCTACTGAGCAGGCAGAGAGCAGGCAGGGTTCTAGCATGGCTAGCAGGCCCAGGATTAGGGTAAAACATCTGAGTATTCTCCTTAGGTGAAATTTTAAAGTGTGCCACACCCACACATCTCAGACGATCAAGATAAGTAATATTGCGGGGTAATATGTTTTAAAAATAAAAACGAATATGAAAATCCCACGACAAGCATTGTATCTGAATTTTAAAGATGGGATGGACTAGTCTCTCTGATGCTCTCCCTTCTGGCTCCAATATGGTGCCACCCAGCTGGTGGCTGGAAATGTGATCATTATGACCTAAAGAAAGCAATATCCTCATCACATACTATGGATCCCTTATTAGTCTCCCTCACATTTCTCTTCCATGAAAATGGAAGAACCCTGAGGAAAACTGTACCCCAAGTAAAGTTTATGCTCAGTGGCCTTGGTCTCTTTGTGTTTTCTCATTTTTGCTTTGCCTCTTCTGGACATGCTTAAAGCCTCCTGCTTTGGGAAACTCAGCTGGACCTGCTGTCTCTAAAACAAAACCACACTCTGCACCTCTCCTATCCCTGTGTAGCCCCCAAACAAGAAGATCTGCCCCAAAGTGAGCAAACAATTAAATCTAAAGGGGCTGATAATAAGCTATAACGAGAGAAAGGGAAGGAAAGAGAGACAGTGAGTTATAGAGAGGGAGAGGTGGGGAGAGAAAGGGGGAGAGAGAGAAAAGGAGAAAAAGAAACCAAGAGAAAAGAGAGAGGGAGAGAGAGACAGATAAGAGAGAGAGAAGGAAGGAAAGAGAGAGAGTAAATCTCACATAACTTCAGAATTAGGTTACATATTTCCACCATACCAATTCTTCATATTGTACTAATAAAGAGAACAGACTTGTACAATGAGTTGCACTAGAAACATTGTCAAGACTAAAACCTACATCCATGCAACGCCATCCCAGCAGAAAAACATGATCAGCAATGAACCTTTAACTCACAGGGTTGACATGGAATAGCCAAATGTTTAAAAACAAACAAAACAAAACATAGAGGCTGGGTGCCAAGGGCTCACGCCTGTAATCCTAGCTACTCAGGAGGCTGAGATTTTATTGTGGTTCTAAGCTAGCCCCGCAGAAAAGCCCATGAGACTCTTATCTCCAATAAACCAACAGAAAACCAAAAGTGACACTGTGACTCAAGTAGTAGAGTGCTAGCTTTGAGCTGAAAAGCTTGGGGACAGTGCCCAGGCCCAGAACTCAAGCCCCACAACCAGGAGCATGGAGGTTTTGCCATTTTTTAAGTTCTGTGTTGATTTCCTTTTTCACGATTTTAAAGTTTTCATCATAGAGGTCCTTCACTTCTTTAGTTAATTCCTAGGTATTTTATTTTTTGTGGGGCTATTACAAATGGAGTTGCTTTCCTAATTTCAGCCACACTTTTCTCATTGTTGGCATACAGAAAAGCCATTGATTTTGGGGGGTTAATTTTATAACCTGCTACTTTGCCAAAGTTTTGAATCAGCTTGAGTAATTTGGGAGTGGAGTCGGAATAGTACAGTCTTAAAGTAGATGATGGAGGGTGGGATTAATTTTAAGTGTCGGTCAGTGTAAGAGCTATCATTTCCTCCTCTGTCATGGCTGTTTACATATGTACAGTAAAGAAAAGCTAAGGCTTTTTTTTTGTCCCCAGATAGTAGGAGAAGGATCTAAAGGCTATAATTTGAATGACCTAATAAGGTATTTAATTCAACTTTTCATATACCTGTTCCTTTGCTATACTTAAACCATCTACATTGGAGCTATCCAAGAATAGCCCAGCTAATTTGCAGGAAACAAACAGATGAGATATGCTAATAGATGTTGATGTTTTCTGCTCCTACAACTACAAAAGTAGAATCAGAGTGGGTCTTTATTTTTCCAAATTAATGCTGGGCACCCAGGAGGCTATCATCTTTTCTAGGTGGTGGAGCGGAGGGTAGTTAATAGGAAGACCAGATCGTGTTTGTGAGATTGGAAAATGGCTGTGCATGTGAAGACTGAGAAACTCGGTAGACATTTTACAACTTCCTTTGTTAGACTGAGTCATCTGTCTTCTGAATATCCAGATCAGACTTGTGCTTCTATTACAGCCAAGGGTAGAAAATCGGACTTCTGGTAGGAGACATTTGAAAATGTGTCTCATTACAGTTTTATAGAATGAACCCTAACAGCCGGGCATATCAGGTTCAAGTTAGAAAGAGGGGCTGGGAGCACAGGGAGGTGGGGTAACCCCGTATCCCAAGAGATAGAGCCAGATAGCGGAGTTGAGACTTGAACCTTCAGTGTTTTAACCCAGAACTTGTGTTCTGTGCCTTGTTTGGGAATTGAGTCATGGTTTGGATGTGAGCTGTCTCCTGGAAGCCCATGTTTCAACTCTTGGAGGTGGAATCTTTCACTATGCTTGTCTACGGGAAGTTCTTTAGGTCATTGGGTGCACTTTGATGGGGGACCCTCATTCCATCCTCTCTCTCATTTGCATGTAGCCATGAGGTCAGTGAGTGAGTTTATGACAACGTGTGAACTTATGGTGATGGTCAGCCCGCCCCAGGCTTACAAGCAATGGGGTCAACGAACCCCGCACTGGTGAGCTGAAAGAGCACTTGCCAGTGGAGTCGTATATACTTCAAGTCTCCTCCCTGATCCTCAGTTGCCCAGGTTTAACTTCCTAGTTTCTGATTTCCTCAATTTCTTTATCTGTCCAATGAAAGCAATGAACAAACCAGTCTCTAAAGAAAGACCCGTCTTTCTATATGACTGTTCTCAGTTGATGATTTAGCCTCATTCTGAAGCGCAAGTGATTCATCAATCCATCAGGAATTGGACTGGTTGTTCAAAGTTTCCCAGTTATATTTTGGTTGCAGAAATATGCAATGCTGTATTATTTTGGTAATATTTTCTTCCTCTCTGGGTAGATATAGTAGAGGATAAAAATTAAAAGAAGCTTGTGAAGAGAAGTGAGAAGAGTAGGGACAGTGAATCAGGTGGCAGAATCTCTGGGAACTTCTTGCAGACACAGATGGTCGATGTAAACTGTTGTGGCAGGGAATTTCTGCCAGACATCCGTGGAGTTTATTACTAAATGTGGGATAAGTAAACTTTTAAAAACATACTGCGCATGTAAAATCATTTAAAATATGGCAAGTTGCAAAATCTTTCAGTTTCACTAAGATCTAATCCTTTGCCTCTGCTTTAAATGACAATTTCAGCTGTGAGGCTCAATGTTTTTGGTTTATTTTTGTATAAAATAGTTGAGAGACAAATTTTTTAAAAAAAAAGCACAGGTTCTGAATGTTTGGTGATTCCTGGTTCTGGGATACTGGGATATGTTCATTCAACCTCCAAAGAGAAAGCTCTTTTTTTCCCTTTTAAAGACAGAAGTACACAACAGAAAAATTAAGAAGTATAAGAATAATGTGAAACACTGGAATGAAATGAAAAGATATTCTGTCACAGTGTGTGGTCTGTGCAAAAAAATCATGCACACTAAGTCAGCTGCTAAACTCAGTGTTAAAGCATAATAGCTAACTTTATAATGTAGGAAGCAACCATAATTAGGAAATGGTTAACTCTTTAAACTGTAAGTCAGTGTAGTAAAACCAGGCGAGGCTGCAGGTGGGAGCAGGGGTTTTATGGAACATTAGAAATGTTTCCATGCAAGAAGTCCCAGCTGCAGAAAATTATAATTGAATATATGCTGTTTTTCCTTGGCATATAATACTTACAAGGTATGCATTCTTTTATGTGGTATCAGATTTCATCTTTACAGCGGCAGAATAGCTTCTCTTTGTTTTTCTTTAAATTTTTAATGCATTATTTTAGTTGTATATGTTTCTTGGATAACATGTTGTAAGTCATTAAGTATACCTGCTATGTAAAGATAAAATCAAAGTCGTTAGGATTTAAGATTTTGTGTTCTTTTTTGTGTAAGACACATATAATATACAACATAGATAGTAAATAAATAAATATAAATGTTACATATGAGGTGGAGTGGATAGAAAATGCACTGATCAGAGTATATATAGATATCAGAGTAATTAATATTTTCATGTCCTTATCACTTCTTTGGTTTTGGAGTCTTTGGGCTACTCTCTTCGAGTTCTTTATAGAATAGATCATAGCTTACCGAAGACCACAATTATCCGACTGCACTGTAGAACAGTGGAACATTGTAACATTACTGGTATCCATTATCCAAACCCTTCTCCCTGCTATCTTCCCAACTTCTCCCAGCCTCTAGTAATGGCTACTTACATTCAGATTGAGTTTTTAATTACTCACATGAGAGAGAGAACATGAGGTATTTGTCTTTCTGTGTCTTAGCCATTTAATGTCCTCAGTCTACTTAATTTGCTGCAAATGACAGGATTTCATTCTTTTCCATGGCCCAAATAATATTCTCTTATGTCCAAACAACACATTTTCTTTATCCATTCATCTGTTGAATCTCACCTCGACTGACTCCATATCTAGCTATTGTGAATAATGTTTCAATCAACATGGCCATACAGATGAATGGATTTGGTATGAATGGCTTCACTCCAGAGATGACAGTTTTAGCTTCACATAGGCTAATGACTTGCTCAAGTTGAAGTAACATAGCTGGTGCTGGAATCTAGTTTCTATTGGGAGACTCATTTTCATCAGCAGCTCCAATGAAGCATACATGAAATACCTGCTTTGTCTTGAAATAAGTTGTAGACAATTTTGTGTGAGATAGAGAGATGGATGCAGAGAGAGAGAGAGAGAGAGAGAGAGAGAGAGAGAGAGAACTTGAGAACTTGCTGTGTGGAGAAAAGAACCCATCATAACCAGCAAGTTCCATTGGTACTTAAATGCCTGGACCAATGTTCCAGCCATATTTATAAGCTTGGTCCCCCAAAGATGCATTCAACAAATTCACATTTCTAAAGCTAGCTTAAATTGTGCTACTTGAATGTATAAATCAGGAAGTTAGACTTGCCCACTGTAATCCCAAGCAGCAGAGAGGAAGCCCAGGTGGGATGGCTGGTGCGACTTTCGAGTGAGAGTCACTATGAGGCGGCGAACGAATTTTACTTGTCCCATACCATATGTCAAAATTGAAACTGTAGCCAGAATTTAAAAAAATTAGAACAAATATAAATATTGGCTAGGCTTCTGGCTTCTTTTGAAAAACAGAATATCTGGTCCCCTAGGTTGGCCTCTTCCTTGGCATCAGCTGTAGTTGGAGACAAGTGACATTCTTTAGAAGAGGAAAACACTTCTGAGTTTGCTCTGGTTCTTGGAATGTTATAGGAATTGGAAAATAAAGCTCAGACGCGTTATCATTCCTCATGTTTTGATTCCGTGAGTGAGAAGAGCCAGGTAACACAGAAGAGACTCCACACTGAAGAATATCAAGAAGGACATCAGAAATCTTGAAAGAGACCCCCATCTCAAGTGATGGCCAGCCACAGTAACATACTTATCTTGGCATTCCAGCAACACAGGAGTCTGAGATTTAGAGGGCCAGGGATCCAGGTAACATTTTTTTGTGTGACCCCACTTCAATGGAAAGAAAGTACCCAATATGATGGCATGTGCCTGTAATTCTAGTTATAGCAGGAATTATAAATAAGAGCTCATGGTCCAGGTAAGCCTGGACAATAGGGAGAAATTATCTCAGAAATAACCCGAGCTAAAATGCAGCACTATTCACAATAACTACACAATGGAAACAGCCTATATACTCTACAACCGATAAATGAATAAAATCAATGTGTTCAGATACCCAATGGAATATTATTCAGTCATAAAGAAGAATGAAATGGTGTTTTTTTATGTTTTTTTTTGTTTTTGTTTTTGGCATGGCAATGAATGGAATTGGAGATCTTGCTAAGTGATGTAAGCCAAGTTCAGACAAAGATCACTTGTGATCTCTCCTATGTGGACGCTAGACCTAAAAAATAAACATACAAAAACCACACTAAAATACATTGTGACTGAATGCAGGTAGCAAAATGAATCTCATGGAAAGCTGTTGGATAATGGGGGATCCTGAGGATAAACAAGGGGTTCAACCTCCCAGTTTGTGCCCATTCCTTTCCTTTATGCCACGGGCTTTTTTGGTTATTCAATAATTATGTGAAATTTTGCTTTTATAAGATTATCTCTTTGTTGTTTTGTATGTCCCTCCCCCACAGTATAACCCGTGTTTTCTCTATATTTGATGTCAGTATAACTTGTGGAGGAGATGGGGAAAAGCCAGTTGTTTAAGGATACAGGTGGACCTGTTGCAACAATGAGAAGTACAAAATGAGCTTTACAATGTCGGTGGGAGGAGGTAAGGGGGGGGAAGGAGAAGGATTGGGATTGGAGGGGAGGGGGGAGGCTGGGAAGGGATGTGAAGGGTAAACAAAGGAGGAGGCTGCAATACTTGGTAAGAAATGTACGCATTATCCCACCCATGTAATTGTAACCCCTCTGTACAGTATGTTCACAAATAAAATAAAATAAAATTTTTAAAAAAAGACTGTACTATTCCATCTTAAGATAGGTGGGTGCTCATAGGCTTAAGAGAAGCAAGAGGAAAAGATACAGCTGGACTTACAAATAATCAGTATCTACCGAACATGGCGGCACATCAAACCCAAGTCAAACGCACATCTAATACTCTGTCATCTGGAACTTTATACATCTCTGGTTATACATCTCTGGTTAAGATTTATCCATACTGAAAAAGAAAGTGTGGCAATGGTTGTAACAACCTCAAATTAAATCAAGTACAAACACAGTAAAGGGAACTGGGGGGAAGAGCAAACTAGCTAACAAATAATTTTATGAAGGGTCGATAGCAACTGGTAAGAAAATAGTCATATTATAGTTCATCCCAACTGGCTCTCAACACCTGGGGCAGTGAAGAACCCTCAGATGGATCAGCAATCCAACGGAGCATAGACCACGGCAGGTTTTGGGAAACCTTCCTGTATTGCACTCTCTGAAAAGCTGGCACGTCCCCAAAAATCTGTGGAGTATAACAGTTCAGGACTCACTTGCCAATTACTTTTTAATATCAAGTATCCAACGATATTACAATATTAATGTACAAATTGCAATATATATTCACCTTTATATGTGTGTGTGTGTATATATATGCTATACATACAGAATATCTATTATGAAAACAACCGCAGCTTGGTCTTTCCAGTGACCAGCCCCCATCAGCCCATCATCCAGGAGCCTAAGAGTCACTTCGTGAGGAGGAGAGCTGCTCATATTGACCAAGAAATTTCAGGGAATTTGGGAGCTTTATGTCAAAGGCCAAATAAAAGCCAGGAAATTTTTAAGGCTTAATCCCCCTAGACCTAGGATGGAGAACAGAAACCAATGCATCCATTCTTTTATTATACTTCACAGTAACCCAAAGATTCAATCCCCAAGTAAACAAACCTCAAATACAGAAGGATAGAGGACATTTCTGAACTTTGGAAAGCTCAATGAATACATTTCCCCTGACTCTTTCTGGAAGACAATGATATAACAAACTGTAACCAACTGAGAGGTGAATGGAGAATGCCAATAATACACAAGTCTTGTGATAGAATAACAGTAGATCTAAAACCTAGCTGCTAAATGCCCAGTGGGCAGGTGATAAATACGGGGTGGACACACTGAGCAGTGAATGGTGCACATCCCAGAAGGGACAGGGTGGGACAGGAGGAGATTTCATGACCCACTCAGAATGGTACATGATTGAAAACTTACAATTTATTCATGGAATTTCCCATTTAATATTCTCACACCCTGTGTGTAGACTATAATAAACCTCAGATAGTGAACTCCAAATAGTGAAGTGAAAGATAAAATGGGACCTCTATAATAGCAGTAAAAAAAAAAAAAGATGAACACTTACAAAAAATAAATATAGCTGACACCAAATGATTAGGTACAGGTAAGAAAGGAAAGTAGAAATGCATTCACGTGTTTCATTGCTTATAATATGCACTCAAAAGTCATTTCCAAAAGAAATCCATGATTAAGGACAAAGTGGTAGATCACTTACCTAAAGTGTACAAGGCCCTGGGCTCCATCCTCAGCCCTGAAAAATAAATCAATGAATGAATGAATGAATAAATAAATGTATTTAATAAAGTTTCAATAGAATAGTAACCCATTGGACAAAATGCAACTATACTCAAAAGCAAAAATGTTCTTTATGAGTTTTTAAGTTACATGAACATAGTAAAATCCAAATGAACAGAAGTAGCCAATACCCCAGCCAATAATAAACTCACTTTTGCACCAAAAGAGAAGAAATTCAATTAGACTCAACTGTGTGCTAAGATATAAAAGAAGAAACCTAAAGAAATGGTTCAAAGGAGTTGAAAGTCAGATGATGGTAAATAGGTACCACATATAAAGAGAAAGAAACAAATGGACATCAGCAGCTCTGATTCTAACTACTTGGGAGGTTGAGATAAGAAGGTTTTAAAGCCAGCCCAAGTAGTAAACTCCATCTCGGTGGAAGAAACTGGGAGTGGTGGCATATGTCTGTCATATCACCTACAACAGGAAACCTAAAATATGTGAAATGCAACCCAAGGTATGCACTGAGACAGGAAGCAAGAACCTACTTCAAAAATAACCAGTGGGAAAAAGTTCTGGAGGCATGGTTCAGTGGTAAAGCACCACATCTACCTAGCTAGCATAAGACTCTGAGTTCAAACCCAAGATGTGATCCTTTTGGTCAGACCCACATGGGTCAAGCCCCAAAAGAAAAGAACTAGATTACTGTCCTTCTAAAGCATGCATTCCACAGTGAAACTCTAAAAGTAATATGTACATCCGTACATTTAGTGGTAGTGATAATTAGTTTGTATTTATCTATTATATTTTACTGTTGAGATAGTCTATAAATATAAACAAGATTAGAATATTCTATTTATTTATTTTTCATTTTTTGTGATGCTAAGAAATCAACCCCAGGAGCCAGGCACCAATGACTCGTGCCTGTCATCCTAGCTACTCAGGAGGCTGAGATCTGAGGATCATGGTTTAAAAACAACCGAGGCAGGTAAGTCTGTTGACTCTTATTTCCAATTAACCAGCAAAAAAATCTGGAAGCAGAGCTGTGGTTCAAGTGGTAGAGTGCCAGCCTCAAGCAAAATAGCTAAGGAATCATACCCAGTCCCTGAGTTCAAGCCCCAGCACTGGCACAAAAGGAGAGGAGAGGAGGGAAAAGGGAGAGAAAGGGAGAAGGGAGGGGAGGGGAAGAGAAGAGAGGAGAGGAGAAGAGAGATCTTTTTGGAATAATTTAAAGGACTTAAATAGAATTGCAGTAACAAAAAAAACTTAAATGCAACAATGTTTCATTGAAATTTGTGGCATATTAATTCACTTTGCATATTAATTCCAAACACTGCTACTCTGACTTCATGATGAGTTGGGTCTCACTGACTTTTGACCCGCTACATTTCCTGTAGTGTTAACAATGAAGTAACAGACTGCAAGTTTTCATAGTTTCCTGGGGAAATGTTCATATTGTGATGTTATAGCACTTTTCACACACACACACACACACACACACACACACACATGCGCACATGCACACACACGCACACACTTATACACTCACAATTCTCAGCTGCACTTCTGTCAGTTGCTCACTTCCTAGACCAGCTGGTCCTCCCACCTGCTCCCAAGATGCAGCATAAAGTCTCTATCTGAGGCCTTGAAGGGACACCAGCTAAGCTAACAGGACATTTCTGAAGATGGTGCTATTCTTGATTAATACAGAGGGTGCCTGCCCAAAGAGCTTGAAAACTAGGTCTTAGGCAGATAACAAAACTTAGTTCAAAGCTGGGCACTGATGGCTCATGCCTGTAATCCTAGCTATGCAGGAGACTGAGATCTGAGGATCATGGTTTAAAGCCAGCCTGGGCAGGAAATTCTGTGAGAGTCTTATCTCCAATAAACCATCAGAAAGCCATAAGTAGCACTGTGGCTCAAGTGGTAGAGTGCTAGCCTTGAGCTGAAGAGCTGAGGGACAGTGCCCAGGCCCAGAGTTTAAGCCCCACAACCAACCCCCTCATAAAAATTCAGATAGACTTTGGTATCCTTCAAAAAGTAGATGAAATGATGTTTGTTGGGACAAACTTTTTCATTGGGCTAAAGTTCAAAATACTCAAATTTCTTGCTGGAATGAAGGGCATTTAGTGTGGAAGGCTGTAGTCTTTTCTGAAAAAGCATTGGAACTCAGAATAAGACTTCTTCCCTTAATTTCAGCCATTTCACATCCAACTGGTAGAAAGGCTGGATGAGAACACTTTAGGCATACTGATTAAAAGTAGGTAATTTTGAATGTGATTTGAATGTGATTTTTTCCCCACAAAACAACCAATAGTTGTTCATAATAGATTTGTGATGCCTTAGAATCAGAATATGGAACTGCAAAACAGATCCAAATGTTTAAATTTTTTCCTTATTTACCATGAGCCATGACTGGGCATACTAATTGCCCATCTGTAAGTCAAAGCTTTTGAGGAGGTAGAGACCTGAAAGATCATTCAAGGACAGATGGTATTAGTGCTATACGAGAAATAAACAGGATTCTGAGAGATAGAAGAAGGAAGAAGGAGAAGGCCTATTCTAGAAAGAGTTAGTCAAGGAGCTGGGTGTGGTGGCTAGAACCAGTAGTCCTAACTACTTGTGAGGCAATCTCAGGATCACCAACTCAAAGCCAGGCCAGGTGAAACTAACTTATGAAGCTCCATCTCAGTCAATGGCTGGAAGCAGTAGCACATGCCTCTTGTCTCAGCAACACAAGAAGCCCAAATAGGAGGATCACAGACTAATCTGACCCTATCTCAAAAATAGTCAATGCACAAAGAACTAGTAGGGTGGCTCAAGTGGTAGGCTACTTGTTTAGCAAGCAGGAAAACATTTTAAAAATAAAATAGAAAGAGTAGTCTAGAAAGGCTGCCTCAAGTGTGAAGGATGAGGAAGAAGCAGTCATGAGAAAAGCAGAGAGAGAATTTTCTAAGTGAAAGAAAGAGAGGGGGGAAGGGAAGGAGGGAGGAAGAAAGAGAAGAAAGCGAAAGCAAGAAAGGAAGGAAGGAAGGAAAGAAAGAAAGAGAGAGAGAGAGGGAGGGAGGGAGCAAGGGAGGGAGGGAAAGAAAGAAAGAGAAAAAGGAGAAAAGAAAGAAACTGAGCAAATGCAAAGATCCAGGGATAATTAAAACTCAGTGTTTTCAAAGAACTGGAAGAAACCCCACATAATTACAAACCAACACGGCTCCCTGGCAGCTTACCCCATGGCCCACGACCATCTTGAAATCATAGCTTCCTGGAAGGACTAGATCCTTCCTTCTCTTTCAATTTTCCTGGAGAAAGGCTGTCTATCTTTGAGAAAGGCTGTCCATCTAAATCATGGCTTCAAGCAGGTGATAAATAGGAAGAAATACTTTGAGAGTTATTTTGCTGTTGTGGTTTGGTTTTGTTTTAGTGTAATGATAGACTTTGAATACAACACCACCAGGAAACTGTTGAGTCAATGAACGTGCACTGGTACATACAAAAGCCCGCCCACCTGACACATGGCCTTCGTCAGGTTACCATGGTATCCATCTTCTGGGAACAGCTCACTTCCAAGTAGCTGGCCTTCCCCGCTGGGTCTCCGTGGGGGAAGACTCTTTAGAAAGCCACAGCCAGAGAGCAGCAGTAAGCCACAGAGCCCTGGTGAGAGAACAAAATATACAGGACCTGGTCAGCCACGTGACCTGAACTCACCGCCCCCCCCTGAAGTCACTCCCCAAGTTTGTATTGTTTGTTGGCAAGGATAATGTTTAGAAAATCAGTTCCTCCATTTTGAATCTTGATCTACAAATGAGGAATACAAAAGAAAAATTGTTTTAATCTCATTTCTAAGAACCTAAATAAAACTCCTCTCCCTCCCCCTATGAGATGAGGGGGACAATTCCACCAGGATGAGTTTCAGGTCATTCATACTCACTGCCATGCCCAACTTAAGGTCAGGTCAATACCTCCCAGCCACAGTCAGAGAGAGGTCACAAGTGACATTCTCCAAAGGCTCTAGAATCAGAACTTCTGGATTTGTATCCAGGTTCTATCACCCACTAGTGTGATGCACTGAGTACCTGAATTAACCTCTCTGCTACCTCAATAAAGATATTGAGTTTGGGAAGACTTGAGTTAAATACATAAGATTCTTTGACTAATAATGTCTGGCATTTAATTGCGCCATCAGTATTTATCATCATCAGCATCATATTTGCTGGAAGTGAATGTCTTCTGGAATTTTCTCCAGCTTAGTCCACTCTGGTTATCAGCGATGCCCATCACAAAAGATTTCCTGCCCCAGCCAGCAGCCTGCTGCTTCTGCTCAGATGCACCTACCCTGCTGAAGCACTGTCCACACGCCACCTTGGAGTGACCCCTGTTCCCACCAAATCCCACCCTCCTCCCCCAGGATCTGTTTTGAAGATACCTAGGACCCTTGAAAGTCACTTCTGCCCCTGAGAACATACAGAAAAATGTCCTCAAAAGTGAACTTCAGAAGCTAACAGAACTTCCAGCATCATTTGCTTCTCACATACACTCATGGAAAGCCAACATATTCAATGAAATTTTTAAAAGTACATGTCTAGGACAAGCAGAGAAGGTCAAAGGCTATGTACATATGACCACATGAGACCTGTTAAGCAAAGTGTTCCCCAAGACAGGGACACAGTGGTTTTTTTCTTCCTTGCTATTGTTTTTAATGTACTTATAATGCACTATGTGATTCTTTTCTTTTGTATGTTCTTCCCCTACAGTATAACCCCTGTCTTCACTGTATTTGATTCTGGAGTTCTGCATCTTATATACACATTTTTGTAATTTGGGGAGGGGAAGGGGTATAGCAGAACGCTTAAATGGGATGCAGGCTGACCCATTGTGATGAGGAGATGTACAGGCCACTATATTGAAAATGAACTTTACAGTGGTGGGGGGCGGGGGAAGAGGAGTTGGGGAGGTGGGGAAGGAAGTGATGGTAAGGGGGAAAAAAGGAGGAAGTAACAATGCTCACTATGAATGTATTCATTACCCTACTCATGTAACTGTAACCCCTCTGTACAGTATTTTCACAATAAAAATATATACATACATATATATGTATATATATATATATATATATATATATATATGTATATATATAAAGCAAAAGTACCTGTAAGCTCAGGTTGGAACTGCTGGACCTTATCCTGGAGTGGAATAAAAATCCACCAGCCAGACTCATGCATCTGCCTCAAGGGTTCTGAGGAGACAGCAGGCTCACTCCCAGGCATGGAGACTGAGCTCCAGTAAAATCACCGTATACTCCACCTACCCCCCCCTCCACCCATGATCTGGAATGGAGCTAGGAACCTTCTACACATCCCCTCCTGAACTCTAGGTCTGCATCAACATAGTTTGGTTTCTTCTGGAAGACATGTGTAACATGAAAATGGCCAAACAAAATCCAGCATTTGCCTCCTTTAACCCCTGAGACACTGGGAGAGGGGGAAGAGATAAGAAAGTAAGGTAGGGACAGAAAGAATAGCATGCCCCTGCTCTCCATACAGGGACCGGCCTGAGAACTCCACGTGTTGCCTGTGGTGGTGTCTCATCTTTGTAATACCTTCAGGCTATTCACCTAAGTTTGCTCGTTTGAAAACATGGAGAGCCAGAGTGGGGAAAGGAAAAGAACTTCCACAGGTGAAAGCAACAACACAGCCAAGTCAAGCGCGAGCCCAGGGCCCGGTGTGCGGGGTAAAGAAGCAGGTGGGTGAGCCCAGGGCCCGGTGTGGGGGGTAAAGAAGCTGGTGGGTGAGCCCTGGGGCTGCTGATCCCCCCTTTCCTCCCTCCTGCTGCCCTTGCCTTTTCTCCTGCCTCTCTGGTGTCTTGTCTCCATCTGTCTCTCCCTTCTATCTCCACCAGAACTCCTTCTGGAATACCCGATAACCAAGCCAGGATTTTCTCCCCCGGAAACTATGAGCACAATGTCGAAAACTCACCCTGCCAGCCAAATGTCACTCTGAGAGTGCAGAGCCATGATTGCACCCACTGCCTTTGTCAGAGGGAGGGAGATGGGGTCTCAGGGCAGTGGTCTGAAGGAAAGATTTTTAGCACCACCAGTGAGAGCTGCCGCTGGCTCGAGTTGTCCTGGCTGCTGTGTTGGTATGTGTGAGTTTATCTGGGTTCTGATATGGCTTTGGGGGGAGATGAGATCTGTGAAACATATTTATGCAGCTGCAATGAAAGCCTCAAGATGACTGTGGAGGGAGAAAGAAGCAGCAAATAGAAACAAAACAGCAGAGGACGCGGAGAGCGGCCTCACTCCGTGCCCTTATCTTTGGAATGGCGCTGGAGCAGGAGTGGCTTCCTGGGGTAAAACACAGATGCACGCTGCAAAGCCCCAAACAGAATGTCAGCTGGGAATACGACTATGTGGAGGACAAGGGGGTTCTTTCTTTTTTCTTTTTCTTCTATTCTAGACAAGCCATACAGACTGAAAAAAAGTATATTTTCCAAGTTCTACTGAACATTTATCATGCCTTTAGATTTAAATCAATTCAAAAATAAATAAATAAAATACCAGGCCCTGGTGGCTGGCTCACACCTGTCATCCTAGCTACTCAGAAGGCTGAGATCTGATGATTGTGATTCAAAGCCAGCCCGGGCAGGAAAGTCCGTGAGACTCCTATCTCCAATAAATCACCAGAAAACTGGAAACAGAGCAATGGCTCAAAGTGGTAGAGTGCTCATCTTGAGTGAAAGAGTTCAGGGACAGTGCCCGGGTCCTGAGTTCGAGGCCCATGACCAACAGAAAAAATAATAAGGACAAGTCTTATAAATTTTAATCTAAATAAATCTGTGAGTATTTCACTGTTTGTTGGGGGCAGTGCTGGGGCTCGAACTCCAGGCTTGTCCAGCAGGTGCTCATGTATCTAAGACAGTTAGTTTTCTACTTAGTCATTTTTTTTGATAGAATCTGTTTGCCTGGACCTGCCTGGACCATAGAACTCCTCTTTATACTTCCTACCACAGTCGCGATGTCAGAGGTGTGCCACCCACCAGCTTTTTCTATGAGATTCGGGATTTCCAAATTCTTTTGCTTGGACTGGCCTCAAATCTCCATCCTCCTGGTCTCGACCTCCAAAGTAACTAGAATTATACAGAAAAGCCACCATGCCTAACTAAATATTTTAGCGTTGTTTCTTCTTGTTGGATCCACACAACCCAATTCCATTATCATCACCATTTTGTAACATTTTTTACACACATGGCTAAGATAATTAGATGAGAGGAAGATCTATACAATAAAAGTTAGAAAGGAAAGAGCTAAAATATTTGTGTATGAAAGCATTTTTTACCTAGGGGCCCAAGGACAATCAACTGAAAGGTTTTATGAAAAAGAAAATTCCATCAAGTGAGCAATACAAATGAATATGAATGTGAATACCCAGAAATCAATAGCTCTATTTTTTGTGGTGTTTTGTTTTGTTTTGTTTTTTGTCATTCGCAGAGCTTGAACTCTGGGCCTGGGCACTGTCCCTCAGTTCTTTAGCTCAAGGCTAGCACTCTACCACGTGAGTCACAGCGCCACTTGGGTTTTCTGAGTGGTTTATTGGAGATAACAGTCTCATGGACTTTTCCTACCTGAGCTGGCTTTGAACCATGATCCTCAAATCTCAGCCTCCTGCATAGCTAGGATTACAGGTATGAGCCACCAGCACCTGGCAATAGCTCTATTTAAAAAAAAGAAAAGAGTAATTAAAAGATCTAGCTACTTTACCAGACAAATGCATTTTTAAATGTTTGAGAACTAATGATCAAAGATTTTGAATGATATAAGTAAGACCTGACAAAAGACTTGAACAACTGTTCTTTATCAGGAAAACTCTGTCAGGAATAGAACACACTTATAAACTTAGCATGGTACCATCAAAAAACAAAGCAATGCAGCGCAATCTTCAAATACACACAAACACTCAATGAATTTAATTACACTGGAATCCTATTTTTAACCTATTAGATTTGCAAAGATCAGAAAGCTTAGTGACACTGTATAGGAAGAGGTATAGGAAAAAATACCCTTCTAGACAGTACTGGGGAATGTATGAATTTAAACAGTCAATGCAAACGCTTGGCCAAAGCGATCCAATTTAGAAATGCATTTAGGTTTGACCTCGTGATTTCATTTCCAGAAACTTCGCTTCCACACATTCTTACACATATGTGGAATGACCTATGTTCAATGCTATTTACTGTGGCTTTATTTCTAAGTAGGAAATGTTGGAAACAACTTTAAAGTCTGTCAAGTTGAAGACGAGAGGAAAAATAATACAGTAGAGTACACTGTCGCACTTCAAAAAAAATGTGTGATAGAAGCGGTGCTGTGGTTCAAGTGGTAGAGCCCTAGACTTCAGCACAAAGAGGCTCAGGAACAGCACTCAGGACCTGGGTTCAAGCCCCACAACTGAAAAAAAAAATGTGTGTTTACAAAGATAAAGTGTATCTGTCAAAGAAAAAGAGAACCAAGATATACAATAATTTTTTCCAGTGTGTGAGAGAGAATGTGTTTTATAAGCTATGTGTGATATACACCAAAATTTTAACATTGTGTAAGAAATTATTACAAGGCAGAAGTAACTAGGATGGAAGTTTTTTTTTCTTTTCATGTTATATCTTTTGGTGGGGAAAAAACTAGAAAAAAAATAGAAACAAAAACAATTAAGAAAAAAAAAAAGGGAGGACGCCCATGGTTCATGTCTGTAATCCCAGCTACTCAAAAGGCTGAGCTCTAAGGATCAAGATTTGAGGCCAACTCAACGCCCCCTACCACCACCAAAAAAAGGGCTATGAGACTCTTAGCTCCAGTTAACCACCAGAAAAGCCAGAAATGGGACTGTGGTTCAAGTGGTAGAATGCCAGCCTTGAGCAAAAAGTTAATGGACAGCTCCCACGCCCTGAGTTCGAGCCCCAGAACTGACACCAGAAAAGAAAATCCATAAGCAACCTATTTCCATCACACACAGAGAGACACGAACACGTGCGTATAAGCATGAACTGTGCATTTAAGAGGATAGAATCCGAGAGCATGAACTGTGCATTTAAGAGGATAGAATCCAAGAGCAAGGAAGGAACAATAGTTACTATGAACAAGGCAGGTGTGCCATGCCTTGTTGATTTTTTTTCTGGCTTCTTGTGATCTCAGCCAAGTTGTACTAGGCCTGTGGGTTGCTTTGTACTTGGCTTATTGCTATAGTTGGGCGTTTAATGTCCTCCAGTGCTCCTGGAAGCTTCTGGGCCTGGTGGAAGTCTTTGTATGACTGAGGGAAGATCACTACCTCTACAAGGAGACCCCAGGCTTCATGTCTCCCGGCCATGCGGTGAGCCATTAGCTCTGCCCAGTGCTGCCATTACCACCTGGCATCCTTACCACAAGTCTAAAAACAATGACCCCCATGATCCTAGGGTCAAATCAACCTTGCTCTTTATCTCAGGGCTTTCCTGGTTGTTGGGGGCTTTCCATTTTTGTTTTGGGTTTTTAACAACGCAGTTTGAACTCAAAAATCTCATGCGTACCAGGCGCGCATTCTACCACTTAGGCCAAACTCACAGACCTTTGTGTTTTATTTTGGGGAGAGGGTCTGACATCCCAATGTTTGGGATAGGTCTGCCCGGAGACAGCTTGGACTACGATCCGCCTATCTATGCCTCCCACACAGTTGGGATTATAGGCACACACCACCAGGCCCAGCTTGTTTTGAGATGGAAGGCTCACTAACTTTTTTCTTTGGGCTAGCATTGAACCACAGTCCTCCCCACTCTCTGCCAGGGATTGCAGTCATGAGCTACCATGCCCAACTATCTCAGTGGTGTTATAGTGCTAGAAACCTGGTCAATACACTAATACTCCCACTCTTGGAAAATTTATACTAAAAAGTATGTATTTCCGTGCAAGTTTCACAGCTATCTGCATCTACTGGTTTTTGAACTGAATTAAGGAAGGAGTCATCTCTTCTCAGCAGGAGAATGCAGACAGTCCCTGAATAGCCTCTAACTTCCCCATACTTCAAAAAGCGGCTTTTGTGCCCTTGCAAAAAGACACGTCTGTTGAGAATGAGCAGATAGAGACAAAAGGAAAAAAAGCGAAATACCTGCATGTCATCTTCTCTTTGTTATCAAGTTGAAACCAGCACTTCTAAATGGCTTCTTTGGTGAATAGGTTGATATTTTTTCTTTTGTCCCAGTTCTAGGGCTTGACCTCAGGACTTTGAGCTCTTGCTCAGTTTTTGTTTTTGTTGTTTGAGGATTCTGTTTGTTTTTTGCTCACAGCTGGCACTCTACCTTTTGAGCTATGGCTCTACGTTGGGCTTTTTGTTGGTTACATGGAAATAAGCGTCTTCCCAGGCTGGCTTCAAACCATAGCCCTCAGATCTCAACCTTCTGCGTTGCTATGATGACAATGTGAGCCATTGGCACCCGCCTAGCTAAACAGTTTAAGTTTTCAGTGCTTCAGTACTTTAATTTTTTAGTGCTTCATTTGAAACTCTGACTTTGGGAGACCAACTCTCATTGGCTTTTCCCCATTTTTTATAATACTGAAGGTCCCAGCTTCCTCTTTGTCCCCAGAGAAGCTCAACAGGGGTCATGGTATTTGACCCTGAATTGCATTGCACTATAAACCCAAACCTGGCTCCAGAACCCCAAAGAAGTTTCTGTTCTATTCTTCACTCCTCCAGTACTCCAACCAAAAGATAATTTCATCGCAAAGAGGAAAACCTTGTCACGAAGGAATTGCTCCTCCATTTTAAAAGTTTATAAACTCCAGGCCCGCTAACTAGACATCCACGGTGTAAAGCCTGTAGAGTTAGTTTTTATAGTGCAAAACTTAGAGTTCATGTCATTTATTTTTCTGTGGATCTAAGAAACTAACAGAAGGTATCAGGGAAACTACAATATTCCCAAGGTGAAAAAGCAATTTCATTCAGTGAACACCAGGTTGTAGTTACCTCTCCTTCACGCCAGATGGCAGGTATGAGCGCTGCTTCTTTGGTTTTTGCCTTACCCAGAGTCTGAATTGAGTTAGACCTTGGCTCAAAGCCATAAATCAGAAATGTCCTTAGAGTGACCTGCAGATGTAAATTACCAGATTTATCATCTGCTGTTACATATGTGGTGTCTCTCCTGATGTCCTGCCCCGGCCAGTCATTTATTAAGTGTCTTCAAAAGGAACTTTTCCCTTTGAGGCCCCATAATGTGGGTCCTGGAGGTAGAAAACCAGTTTTTCCCATGTTGAACCACGCACGCCTCTCTGGGCAGGGGACAAAGATGGAGAACACTTGGAAGGATATTGGGAGGCGTGAAAGGAAAGCACTGGGAAAAACATTCATTCCACATCCACCTACCACTCCTATGAATGTGCAAATGAAAAGGCGCAAAGGTCTATCTTCTGAAGTTCGCACCTTCTGAGCCGCTCTTGGGGGCAAATGTCTGAGGATGTTTTGTCCCCTTTGCCTTCCTGAACTACAAAGCCCTTGTGAATTGCAACTGAGATGGAGGAAGAGGACACAGCGTCTCACTTTCCTATTATCTGGGTCATCTCGTGTACCACCCCTCCCCCCCCCCAGCCTCTTTCGTACTGACAAGTCACAGTGACTTAGTCTTAAACATCTGCCTCTAGCCTACAACAGCGCTTGTCACTGCTGGGACTTGAACTTGGGATGTCATGCTCTTTTTTTATTTTCTTATAGCTGGCACTCCACCACTTGAGCCATGCCTCCAACTAGGGCTTTTTGCTGGTGATTTGGAGATAAAAGACTCTCAGATATGTCTGTCCAGGCTGGCTTCTAACCATGTTTCTCAGATCTCAGGCTCCTGAGTAGCAAGGATGACAGGTGTGTGCCATCAATAGCAATTTGTAGGTATAAGCTCAGCGCTCAGCATTTTCTCCCCGACTCCTGCTCTCCTTAGGGTGGCATCTTATGACTGGAGGGTGGGGAGGACTTGAAGGATCCTACCCACCTGGCAGTGTTCCCCCATCCTGGGCCTCCTCAGAGGCAGGTGGATGGATATGAGACCTCTGGCCAGCCGCCTGGCCCTGCCCACACCCACAACTTGTGTCTGCTCCCTCCGGGGGCGCTGAGCGGCTTCCTGCTGCTTCAGCAACGCCACGTGACTCTCGGCTGAACATTTCCCCTGCAGTCAGGCTTAGATTCCTGTCCAAAGATCTCCTGCCTTGGGTTTCAAGATCCCCTTACCTCTCACGGCCACATCGCAGCTCTCCTGCTCCTCCACCGCCCTGCTCCCTCAAGGCCTACCGCCCACCACGCAGGGAAAGAGGCTCTGAGGAGCCAAACCTGGCGTCTGCCTTACACCTGAATCTGATCAGGCTGGGTGGGCTTGGGGTTAAATAGGAGAGAAGGCAATACATCTCTGCATTTAAGGCCAACCTCTCTAGAGTTAACACATACACACACACACACACACACACAGAGCAACACACATACACATACACACATGCACACCCATAAACATATATACATGGACACATACACACAGATACACACAGCCATACACATATACACACAGAGATACAGCCATACACATATGCACACATACACACACACATACACACACCCTAAGACATATTCTTTCTAACTCTTCATTAAGTGTGGATCACTTTTGTCTTCCCTTAGCAATAAGCTCTGGGGTTTTAGCTTGCTTTGGAGCTGACAGTTAAAAGGAATTTCAGAAACAATGACTATAAATCACTTT
The DNA here is from genome assembly GCF_000151885.1 of Dipodomys ordii. Lineage (NCBI taxonomy): Eukaryota > Metazoa > Chordata > Mammalia > Rodentia > Heteromyidae > Dipodomys > Dipodomys ordii. The sequence continues at coordinate 109,899 of NW_012267335.1, read as the reverse complement.
TGGATCTTGAAAGAGGCTAATGCCTATCTCTATAAAATGTGTCAAGCGGGAGTTGACACCTGAGCACTGTTGTTATCATTTCAATATTGCTACTGAGGCTGGTATGGTGGTTTGTGCCAGTCAACCCCGCCCCCCCCCCTCAGGAGACAGAGGCCGAGGAGCTGACCGTGGAGGCCAGCCTGGGCGGAGGAGGGAGACATAGATACATATTGATTCGCTTATTTATATATTCCATTATGGGGGGACCAACTGTCGGATCCAACATCTGAAAACTGTAAGATACACACACACACACACACACACACACACACACGCACTCACACATGGCCAGAGACAGCATATATTTCTGGAGTTCAGTTCAGTAGTATCTTCAGAGGCACACATCAGAGGCTCAGAGCACTTCTTCCCAATCCCAGCTACACACGCCAGTGAATGATGAGGGACTTTTAAAAGAAAAAAAATAATAATCATGATATGCAGGAAATCAGCCGAGAAAAGGTTCATCTTTAATCAGCCTGGAACAATCCGGAACCCCCCACGCTTCTTTATCTCTGTGCACTGGCAGGAGGCAGCGACTGACCCCCACGGTACTGCAGACCTGCAGAGGGGGTTCTCAAACCCAGGACAGAGGCCGCAGGCCTCGCCTCACAGGACCTCCCCGGTGCTCAGGGCGCCTGCAGGCTGCTCCCGTGATGGATGTTCCTCCTAAAAATGAAGGGCAGCTGTTTCCAGCCCTGAGCTTCCCAAACGCCTAAGACATGTTCAAATCACCCCCGGCCCGCCCATCTGGTTCTCTTCAGCACTTCCTCCAGCCCTCTAGCAGTCTCCCTAGTCCACGAGCACCCAGGGGATGCCAAACGCGTCAAGACTGAAAAACCCTGGCCCAGAATCTACCTCCAAACAGCTCCTTCCTTTCAGTCTTCCAGCGACACCCAGCTTTGATCTGTTTCTCAGATCTATTTCTAGAACAATCTTCCCATTTATTTTACCCATCGTGTCATTCTCTGCTGTCTTACCTATTCTCAAGGAATAAAGATCCTCAGCTTCAGAGCCTAATTGTTCTAGAAGGTTCCCTGGAATCCTCTAGGTTTCTTCTCAAACCTGCTTGTGGAGAGTTTTTCCTTAACATGGTTGAATGTGTTCATTGGACGCCATTTACTTGAAAATGTCTTTATTCTCAGGCCTGTAATGTTTCTTGATATGATTTTTTTCGGGGGGAGGGGGAGCTGACAGCTGCAAGACAAGGATTTTAGGCCCTAACCTCGGCTCTGGGGTCTGTTTCGCATTAGTGTGTTTTCATGTCTCTGAGCAACAGGGCTATTCTCTCAGATAGGTTCAAGAGAAATGATTACAAACAAACAAAGATGAAACTGATGTCTTTCCTCTCCTTAAATATCAGGAAGGAAATCCTCCAGGAAATCTATGGTATAATGGAAAGAAAATGGACCTGGAAGGGAGCAAGCCAAGGATTCCCCCATTGTGAGCTGTGTGAACCAGATTAATTACTTCCTTTCTCTGAGCAAGGACACTTAATCTTAAAGAAAGATACTATTACCTAAAACAGGGCTTGATGTGCTATGACCATGAGCCAAACCTAGCCCCTTAGACTGTTCTTTAAAACCACCTGTCAGAAGAGAATAATTCATATATTTTTAATGGATGTTTGAAAAAGAGGAAATGGATCTCAACAGAGATCCTATGTAGCCTGAAAAAGAACCTAAAATATTTACTATGGAGGCCACTATGGGGGAAAAAAATGTTTTTTCAATGATTGACTTCAGACCAAGGGTTGTAACCTATAAAACACAGCCCAGATGAGATGCAGCATCTATATTTTAAAGCAGGCTCTGGGAGCTGGTGTGACAGCATATACCTGTAGTCCCAGTGGGAGGTCGAGGCAGGAGGATCACTTGGAGCCTAGGATTTCAGAGACAGCCTGAGACTCCCCACCCCCCATTCTTGAAACAACGTAAGTAAAGGAAGCTGTCCCACTGGACCTCAAACAGGCTCAGTTCTGAAGATAAACTAAAGTTTTCAGGTGACCACAGAGTCCCTAACAAATGAGAGACATGAAAAAAGCAAAATCTCCTTCAGTGAGAGGCATAGAGGCTCTCTATGTGGAAATGACCCAAATTGTTGTTCAGCACGGTGACTTCATGAGGTTTTAAAGGGAAAGGCCTGCAGGAGACTTGAATCCATCGTCCTCCAGAAAGAAAACCCTGGTGTTGTTGGGGGGCCAAGGGGCTGTGATCCCCTGGATTCTCTTTCCATCTTTCCTGCCCATCCTTGACAGGCAGCCCTAAGAATTCCTTGGTACCCAATCCCCCCGCCCCCCCATCACTGTGTGACTTTTCCAAATCTGAACAAAATGAACACACCCAAAAGACAGCATGGTTAAAACAACACAAGTATGACAGAAGACCAGGGTTCTAGCCAACCCAGGCAGAAAAGTCTCAAAAACCTCATCTTAATGGAAGAAGGTGGAAACAATTAACATTCGACCATCATCCCAGCTACAGCAAGAAGCAGAAAACTAAAATAAAAATTAGGAGGATCACAGTCCAGGCAAGATCCTATCTCAAAAACAAGCAGAAGCAGTGCACTCATTACCTGACCTATGTAACTGTAACCCCTCTGTACATCACCTTTATGAAAACAGTAATTTTTTTTAACTGCAGAAAAAGGGTTGGAAGTATGGCTGGCTGGTAGAACACCTGTCCAGCCAGAACAGGCCCTGAGTTTTGTACAGGAGAGAGGAGGGGAGGGGAAAGGAGGGACCCGGGCACTTATAGAGCTTCAGGGTATGTACCCCGAGCCCAGCCCCAATTGTGGGGATCATACCAGTTCTAGAAAAATCTGGCTTGCATCCAAGAGCTTAGGAGAAGAAAACAAAAACAACCCCCCTGTAATGCAGAAAGGAAAACGAGTCTGACAGATTTATTCCCTTTGCATTTCCTGCTGCTGCTGCCGGATGCTGGTTCTCAAATGCAAGGTTTTGTCCCAGGAGGGCTAACCCTAGCCTGGTGACCCTTTCTGAGAGCCTCTGCCTCTCCTCATTGCTTGGGATGCTTTTCAGAGGGGGTGAACACCAGCCTAGGGTGTCCTTTGTCTCATTCTCTTTTCACCTCTGTTTTCCTGGGGCTTCAGACCAGAAAGAAAAGAGGACAGGAAGAACTCAAGCACAGTCCCCGGGGAAGCTAGCAGGGTGAAAGTCACGGAATAAACAGAAAATAACAACAAAATCACGCTGGAAAAAGTAGAACCATTCTGATTCCCTTGTCTGTTTAAAAATGTATGTCTTTTAAGTCCCTGCAAGTGACAGCACATGGACAAATTGAAGAGATTTGAGACGGGCAGGCTCCGAAGGGCAGGTCCAAGCAGGGGATAAAATGACTCCTGAGGTCCACACGCCGGGTCTAATGTATATTACATGTTCAAGTGGCCGCCCAGTGCGTGCATTCTTACACAGAAATAATGCTTCGCTCACATTCAATAGAGTTGATTTGCTCGCTGAAATGGACCCAGATACCTATTTATTATCTGAATAGCTTTAACACAGTCTTCTCCGACCTGCAGCCGAAGTTCCTGAGTTGAACATGTGGTATTCATTAGAAGAAATCTTAGCGTATCATTGTCTAGATTTTAAGCGTAAGGCATTGCAATAAAATTTTGCATTAAAAAAATATATAAAGATTTATTTTCAAGCTCTGCCACCAACAGAGTGGAAACAATATGAGCTTTCTTCTCTGTTGGCCTAAAACATACCTCACAATGGCTTTCTAAGAGGTAATTACGTTCAGGAAAATTGGGGTTCCTTTGGCAAACAAATTTTAAATAATTGTAATGGTATATTCTCTGGAAAACCACTTAGGAAGAACACCATTCTTCTTGACAGTACAAGGAAGAGGGTTTTGTGGAGGTAAGAGGTTTTTGTTTCCTTCTATTTTTCTCCCACTCGCCTTCCTTTCCAATTCCATCTACCATCCTCTTTTCTGAGAATTGTAATCTAAATGGAGGGGACTGTCAGTTATTTTTAAAAAATAATTTGCTGGCCGGGCGCTGGTGGCTCACGCCTCTAATCCTAGCTACTCAGGAGGCTGAGATCTGAGGATCGCGGTTCAAAGCCAGCCCAGGCAGGAGAGACCGTGAGACTTCTATCTCCAATAAACCACCAGAAAACTGGAAGTGGCGCTGTTGCTCAAGTGGTAGAGCGCTCGCCTTGCGCTGAAGAGCTGAGGGACAGCGCCCAGGCCCAGAGTTCAAGCCCCACGACCGACCAAAAAAAAAAAAATTGCTAAATTGTGCTAACCAGGAAGTAGTATTTAATCTTTTTTCTATATAACTTAGGGAACATTTTATGATCCATGTTCATGCATTTGCTTTTTATTTTTTAATGGTGAAAATGTAGTGGCTGGAGCCATTCTAAGAAAAATCCTAGAAATGTTTTTTTGAGAATGCAATGTATGGAAAAGGTTTTGTTATTGTTTTCACTTATGCTCTTTACCTCCAAGAGAGAAAAGATTGAGTGGGGAATGGAGCTCTGCTTGACTCCAGGCTCAAACCATCCTTGCTTTTCTTGGGTCCCTAACCTTTCAGCTCTAGGACTAGAACTTACACCAGGGAACTAAAGTGCTCAGCCTCCTTCATTGTTCAAGCTAATTCCCTATAATGAAAAATACTCTCTCTCTCTCTTCTTTCTCATCCACACACTCACATTTTAATTTATATATATAAATTTATATAACAAATATATATATATATATATATATGTTCCACTGGTTCTATTTTTTGACAACTCTAATGCAAATCCACATTTCTAAGTAACACATTTAGCCTATCTGATACCAACTTCCCTCCTTGGAAGGTAAGCACAGCACGCTACACTGCATCCCATGAGACTGCCGTAGCCAGCAGATCAAGAGGGTTTTCTTAGCTGGCTTGGGCAGGAGCAGCCAGTGCAAGGCCATGCAGCCAAGGCCTGGCAAGTGGCCTCTAAGAACTGATGGCCAGTGAAAATGGTGGGGCCCAAAGTCCCACAGCCACTAGGAAATGGACTCAGTCAACACCTTAAAGGTATAGGTACATGGAGTGTGCATCTGAGGAGACCCCAGCCCAAGCTGAAGCTGGACTGGAGCTTTGAGCCACAGGACAGCAGGGAAGCTAGCTGAGGTAGGACAAGCACGCACACTGTGAAGTGAGATGATTAGACATGTGGTAACTTGTGGTGTGGCCATAGAAAACAAACACAATGGATGGCTTCCTCGATTTTGTTTTCCACATCTTTCATGGAAGGTTTATACTTTGGAGGCTCAGTGGTAAAACACTTGGTTGGCATGCATGAAGCTCTAGGTTCCATCCCTGGTCTTTAAAAATAAGTAAACAAAACTAAGTTTAATTAATTAATTTTTGGGTCCGTTGTAGGACTTGAACTCTGGGCCTGGACGCTGTCCGTGAGCTCTTTTGCTCAAGACTAGTTCTCTACCACTTTGAGCCACAGCACTGCTTCTGGTTTTCTGGTGGTTAATTGGGGATTAGAGTCTCACAAAGCCCAGGCTGGCTTTGAACCCTGCTCCTCAGATTTCAGCCTCCTGAGTAGCTAGGATGACAGGTGTGAGCCAGTGTCCAGCAAGTTTCAAGTTTTGTTTTTTTTTCCTCTTTTTTTTTTAATTTATTTATTTGTGAACATCTTGTACAGAGGGGTTACAATTACATGGGCAGGATAATGCGTACATTTCTTACCAAGCACTGCAGCCTCCTCCTTTGTTAACCTTCCCATCCCTTCCCAGCCTCCCCCCTCCCCCCCAATCCCAACCCTTCTCCTCCCCCTCCTTCCCCCCCCCCGACCGACGTTGTAAAGCTCGTTTTGGACATGACAACTTATACTTCTCGTTGTTGCATCAGGTCCACCTGTATCCTTAAACAACTGGTTTTTCCCCATCTCCTCCACAAGTTATACTGACATCAAATATAGTGAAAGCAGGGGTTATACTGTGGGGGAGGGACATACAAAGCAACAAAGAGATAGTCTTATAAATGCGTTAGAAACACATGCATGAAAGAAAAAACATTAAAATACATGTCTAAGGGTTCATTTTCCTGACATCACATTATCTGACCTTTTCCGCTTGACTCATACATATACTAGATATTGCAAATAAGGGAAACCATGGGACCTATGTTTCTTTGGGCCTGGCTTACTTCACTTAATATAATTTTTTCCAAATTTTTCCATTTCCTAACAAATGGGGCAATGTCATTCTTTCTGATGGAGGCATAGAATTAAGTTTCAAGTTTTATTAGAACACTTTTCAGTCGGCATTTGCTTACACCAGCCCTTAAATTCCAGACCTTGCATTCTCAGCTTCCTTGTCACAATTGGCACTCCACCACATGAACCATATCTCCAGTCCAGTTCTTTTATTGGATAATGGGAGATCGAATCGTTGGGTCCATTCTACCCAAGCTGGCTTCAAACCTCAATCTTCCGGATCTGAGCCTCCTGAGTAGCTAGGATCACAGGTGTGAGCCACCAGCACCCAGCTTTATGGCATACTTAATTCAGACATCGTTTTCTAAGTGGGTTTTTTTTTAATGTCAATAGTATCTAGCTGTAGTGACAAGAGAAGGAAAGGGAAAATAATGAGTGGTTTTATACTGTTCTGCATTGCTCACCATTGGGTATATGCTCTGAGAAGAGCATCCTTGGGAAATTCTATCATTGTATGTACATCGTATCCTATTTTACAACTTTGTGCAGACTCTAACAGTCACTTAAGGTCTGTTGAGATATCAAGAGTAAGCAGGGGGTGGATGGGGTAGTGGCTGGTAGCACACAGCACAGGATTCCATAGCAAACATTTTTCTAAGTAGAAAGAACACTCTAAAGAAATGACAGCATGTAACAGGAAAATGGAGACTTCAATACCGCCATTTTGTCAGCAGCAACGCTGGTGTAAGCCACATGACTGGGTGGTTATTCTTTCAGTGGTAAGATTGGCTACACCCATGGTGTCACAGAGATGCAAGTATGACTGTGTGACTTTGACATCACCAGGTAAGACATTTTCCAACTTTTTTTCAGACTCTGATGGGACCACCCCCCGTCATCAGTGGTCTTGGGGAGGGAGGGGGGTCATACATTCTCTGAGACTGTAATGATAAGAAGCAAATGGCCACCACACATCTTCTGTCCCCACCTCCAGATATTTGCAGTATGATTGGATAACTCCTCCACCACAAAGATTTAAAACTGCATCCCTAACCTTTACATCTGATCTGGTTTTATGAATTGCTTTGTCCTTTAGAATGTAGTTTTAAAACAATGATAGCATGCCGGGTGCCAGGTGCTCACACCTGTAATCCTAGCTACTCAAGAGCCTGAGATCTGAGGATCGTGGTTTAAAGCTAGGCCAAGAGAACAAATCCCAAGAGTCTTATGTCTAAGAAATGAGCAAAATGCTGCGGCTCAAGTGGCATAGCACCAGCCTTGAGTAAAAAAGCTAACGGAGAGCATGAAGTCTGGAGTTTAAACCTCACTATCTGGTATGCCTGTGCGTGCGCGCACGTACACACACACACAGACACAGACACACACACACACACACACACACACACTGGTATATATACCAGTTAGCATCAGATACTCTACCTGGGAGGTGCCTAGGGAGCTACCAGCAGCCAGCATATCTGCAAGCAAAACAAATGCTTGTTGCTTTAAGAGATTACATTTCAGGAGGTTTTGTTTATCTCCAAACAGCCACTAAAAGCTCAGCACTACATATTTTAACATTTGTTTGTTTGCTTATGAGAGCAAGAAAGAGAGGCAGAAGGGGGAAGTAAGGAGGGAAGGAGGGAAAGGAAAAAAGAAAAATTAAAGGACAGAAATCATCTAATTTGAGTTAAAAATGAAATTTCTGTATCTCTCTCAACCCCAAATTGATTTTTGTATTTGCAGCAAAACCCAAGCACACATTCTTAAAGCATATTCAAGGGTATATATTACCCATTATTTTGGCTTTCAAAAATAGTACTTTGTGTCTATACAGGCCTATAAAAGAAACCAAGAAATCAACATGTAATAGCAGTTTTATAACTCCATGTCACAATAACTTTATAATTCTATTTAAGCCTGATCACTTCAAGCAGTAAACAAATTGTTTCTTCAAAATCTTGACTAAAAACTATGTTAGGCTGTATATTTATTCATATTCCTTTGGTTTATGGGATTCGTCATTTTCCTATTTGAACACCCTGAGTACGTTTTTCATGTTGAAAACACTAATTAAAATGAATTTACAACCTTTATTTAAATTAGATCTGCAGAGCCTACCTTTAGGAAATTAAATCCCATTTTGGCCTCAGACGGTTATTTAACAGAAATGTATTATGTTTATCTCATGAGTTTTAAAAATTTATGAAAGGGAAAGAAAGTAATTAGTTTTAGGGAGAGTCATCTAAGCTTGCCTGCCTATATTTTCCAAGAAAAATTAGCCAAAAAAAGTCACTTTTACAGATAGGGGAAAAGCTCTCATTCATGCTATGTTAGAGAATTTGGTCTCATAGAAGCACTGTGATAGGCATTTGGACTGCGGCAGGCTGAATAATGGCTTCCAAAGTTAACCACATCATAATCCCTGGAATTTGTTAATGATGTTGTATATGAAAAAGGAATTTCCAGGGTTGGTTAAATTTAAGGTCTTAAAATAGGGAGATTTTTCTCACCTGGGTACAATGAATTCACAAGGGGAAAGGGAAGAGAATGAGAAGGGTTTAGAAAGCGATTGAATGTATCAAAATGAAATGCAGGTTTTGAAGATTGAGAGGCAGTAAGAAAGGGAGACAGTACGTATTCTATCTTCAGCATCTACAACCAATTGATACCTCATAGTCTACTCACAATACATGATGAAAGAATGGTGACCACGAATGCTGATAAAACTCTGGAGTGAAGCCAGAGGGAGTGGTTCTCTCTCCTGGGAAGCCTGCTCCTCCTCACCGCCACAGAGCTTTTTGCAGGGTGTTTTATTTGAAGCCTAGCATTGGCCGTACTTTGTTGCTTCTCCTTGGGTCTCTCCTTGGGCAATGTCATGATGCTTTCTGCAGCAGCCATTGTCCACTGAGAAGCTCTCCTGGATCTGAAATGTCCATCACAGGCTTTGCCCACAGGGGGCTGCCACTGAGAGGTGGTAGAACCTACTAGAAGGTCTTAAGTCACCAGGAGCAGCAGCATGGCCCTCGATCGGGATTGTAGGACCATTTCTTTCTCTTCCTCTGTGTTCACCATCTAAGTCACCAGCACACAGTTTGCTCTACCTTGCACTCCTAACCCTGGGCCTCAACGCATCGAGGCCCAGACCATTTTTTGAAACCTCAGAAACTGGGAGTTCAAATAAACGTTTCCTTTTTTTCTTTTTTAATTTGATAATCTCAGGAACTTCATTATAGGAGCAGAAAAACTAAGAGTAGCTCACAGACCAAATCCAGCTATCTCTTCTTTTGTCAATAAAGTTTTATAAGAACACAGCCTTGCTTACTTACCCACTATTCTATAGCTGCTTGTGTGTTGCAATTTCAGAGCTGCATAGGGTGAGACAGAAATTACCTGGCCTACAAAATCTAACGTACTTGCTATATGTTATTTAAAGAAAAAAATGCTAGCTTCTGCTTTATGCCCCTATAACTATTAGAGTCTAGGATTTTTGATAGCTCTTTTACTACTGAATGATCCCTCTTACACCACAAAAGCGCCTCTTTACTTACCATTTATCATTATTATCATTAGCTTCTTGGGATACTGTTGTTTATTTTTTAAGGTATAAAAACAATACAGATGACAACATGTAGCGTTACACAAAGAGACAATACCGTCTTAGCAGAGAAAGTGCACACTCCATGCCATCTGGTTACATTTTGATATTTAGAAAGCAATTAAGTTTATTTTCTCACTACCTTGAGAAATGTTTGATCGAATGTTTACAGAAAAACTACGGCTCACACTCTTCCTGACACCTCTTCTTGATGTCATCAGTGGAAACGGTACATGCTACGCTGCTCTTCTGCAGCAAGTAGCCGCGTAGGTCCCTTCCTGATAACTGGAGCATCACTGTAATCATCTGTTTTTGGACCAAAAAATAATGATATTGAACCAGTAAGGGTCCTAGTTTTCTTCTCCAAGAAAACTACCTATAGCTCCCCTGCAAAAATGAATTGCATTCACTCCAGCCAGTTTTGTTTATAGATTGCCAAAAAGTGACATTGTTGAGCAAAAACTTACCTGATGAACTCTGAAGTATAAAGAACTTGAGTGTCAACTTGATTCTCAGAATGCAAATAATCTGAGCAAGTTTGTTCTCTTTGCCTGGCAGAAGGTGGCGCTAGAGTTGTATTTGCTAAAGCATGGACATATTTCTACAGACTTGCTACGAGAGGAATGAGACTAATACAGCTTGTAGACGCTGCAGTTATTTCTCAGAATCAAGACCCTATCCATCAAATTTCCCACAGTCCTCCTCTAACACTTTCAAATACATGCCACAAAATATTCATCCTCCCGATACGTACAGAATGCCTGCCATGCACAGAGCATCCTCTCCCTTGATTGGTGATGATACTCAATGGACAATTCACATATAGAAACTTAGCATCTACCTATGAAATGCAGGTCTTAAGGTAGTCTAGGCAATGGCCTCTTTAGTGACAGTCGTCCCAGCCATCAGAGACCTGGGATGGTGTGGCAGGATGTTACAAGAGAAGCTGACCTAGCGGTGATAGCAGAGAAAGAGGTCTTCTTTGATTTATTTTTCCTTGTTCCTGGACATGCTTACTTTTCACTCCGAATAGGTCATCCTTTCTAGGTCTTATTTCTCCCTACTCTTGATCATTAACTACATTATTTAATGTCCTGCATTCATTCCATTAGCTCATCTGGCACTATGTCATTTTCCTGGGTTTTCCAGTCTAGTAGTTAGGGAATAAAATAGACCAACAGTTCTCACTTGGACCACCACCACCGTGGTGAGCAATCTGGAACATGGCGGTGGTGGTTTTTGTGGGTTTCATAATGATTTGAAGGGTGTTCCTGGAATCTGGGGTGGGGGCCAGGAATCCTGGGCATGCGGCCAGGCGTGGAAGCATCTCACACATGGGAAAACTGACTCCTCCCCCCCCCAGAGACCTTCCTGTATCCACTGACCGCTGGCCCACGCGCGACATCCTGCTGTCAATTATCTCCTATTTTACAGGCAACCACGCGCTCTTGTATAATGTCTGTGTGAAGGGAGAGGCGGCCATCTGATAAGAGTGGAAAACAGAAGGAAGACTGGCCATTGTATGGTTTGAAAGTTAGCCAGAAATTGCTCACCATCTTGGAAATACAGTTTCCTAGGAATGGAGGTACCACGCATGTACTTTGTGCTCTCTAGCGGACACCTTGTCCTGTGCACCTGTCTAACTGCACACCGGCCTCTGAGGGCTGTGTGACATCTCATGATGTCATCGAGTCAAAGCGTCTCTTTATGGAAAGGCATCCTATTTCAGGAGCAAGTTCTTTTCCTTAAATTCTTCCATTCTACTAACGCCAGGGCAATTTTTGTTTAAATTGTATTTGTAGGAAGGTTGTGTTACCCGAGAATTTTTATTTCAAATAGTAAAAGTAAACATTATAAATATTCGTTGGGGTTTTTGTTTGTTTTTTTGCTCCATTTTGAAGCCAGATCTCACTCTGTAGCTCAAGCTAGCCTCAAACTCTCAATCCTCTTTCTTCAACTCCCAAAATGAAGGGATTACAGGCATACAACACCATACTTGGTTCACTGACTGTTTCTTTCAACAAATATTCACTGGGCTATGTGTGCCCCCCCATTGTATAGCATCCTTTAAAATGCCAACTTACTTTGGGAAGGTGGTTCAGTGGTAGAGTGCTTGCCTTGCATGCATGAGGCCCTGGGTTTGATTCCTCAGCACCGCATAAGCAGAAAAAGCTGGAAGTGGCACTGTGGTTCAAGGGGTAGAGCGCAAACCTTGAGCTGAAGAGCTGAGGGTCAGCACCCAGGCCCAGGGTTCAAGACCCACAACTGACAGAAACTAAAAAAATGCCAACTTACTTTTATTTTCCAGTGCTGGAGACTGAGACTAAGGCCTCATGATTCTAGAGGGAAAAAAGAAAAGAAATCCAACATTTAATACAGGCCAGTTGGATCTTTCTGGAGAAGGAACGGCTCCACTATGTGGCTTCTGCACATATCACGGATGACACCATTTCCCATGAGTCTCTCTTCCATCAGAGAGCACTCTGGGGTCTAATGATTTTATTTGTTCCTTGGAGAAATGTGTCAATGCCTTCATGATGTAACTTAAAATAAAAATGTCAATGCTGACAGTAACTCAACGGATTCTAAAGTTGTGTTGAAATAAGGGTGTTTCTTCCTAATTTGGAGACGGCCAAGTGCAGTCTCCAGACACAGGGGAAACTCAGACAGGACCATCAGTCTTCTTTGTTCAAAACAGATGACTCTGGAAGTATTTGCCTAGTTAAAAATAACAGCATTCCTTTCCCCGTCATCAGCTGGACAGTCTAGCCTGCTCATATTTTTTTAACCCAGTCAGGGGAATAAAGGTCAAAAGGTTATGTACTCTGAATCAGAGCTTTTTTTTTTTTTTTTTAACAATAAGGTAGGCTGAAATTTGTGTCTACCTTTGATACTTTTTTTTTTTTTACAAAAGGTTTTCCTTATTTCTTACTGTGGAAATAAAAAAAGTAGCAAATTTACCTGCAATGCCTACTGGTCTCTTATCTCTCCCAACAATTTGTTTTTCATGTTACTGATGGAAGAGTGAATTGGGTTTTGCCAGACTGCTGCCCAGTAATTTAAATAACAACAACCATACTCCAAACACCCAAGTCTGAATGGCTCTTGGCCATACTACTTATCAATTACAGCGTGGGGATAACGCTTTCAATTCCCATTTTAAAATGTGGATGTCATTTGACGCAGCTGCAGGTACATTTTCTCTTGTTTTAACTTTTTTGCACTACTCTTCAGTCCTTTCTGACCACTTTATTAAAGACTACATAAAAGATATTTCGCATTTTAGGATAGACATCAAGGGTCTGCCCCACACGGGGCTGTGCCCCCGCTAACCTGTGTTGCTAGTGGCATCTTAGAAGAGACAGAACCCAAAAGTTATGTGAACTTGTAAAAGAAATGTCAAAGTTCCTGCTTTGAAAATCCAAGTGTAATTTATTGCTATTATAAAAGAGGTACAGTGAAAAAGTAGTTAATAGAGGGATATATATATATATTTTTCCTCCTATTCAATCATGGTATGGAGGAGATTTTATTCCAACTGAGGGAGTTTTGGAGCCACCAGGAGCCCTGCATGTGATGTTGGTTTTAATCATTCCTTCGGTGTTTTGACTTAATCAAAATGTTAAGCTCGTTCGACAGCCCTTCTCAGATCTTCTGGAAAGAAAATATATCATTAAGCCATCCACACTCAGTGGATTTCCTATCGCTTCCCATCTGAATGCCCCAGAGAGGTAGGATAAAAAGCAGCACTGGAGCAGAGAAGTCGACGTGGTCCCTGATCCCATGGATAAAGCTTGTAAGGTTGACATCGAGTGTAAATAACCGGTGCTGTTGATCTCGATCTTGACAATTTTGCTCAGCGTGGGTCCTGGCTACCTGAGATCATCTTTCTCCCCCTGGGAACATCACGATGACCACAAAGAGCAGTGGAATGCCATCAACTCGGTTAGTGACACATGGAGCCACGGGGGGCTTTGAGGGTCACTGAAGGGCAAGTATGCTTTGTGCCCCATTTATACCCCTCCTCTGTGACCACTGGTGGTGAACCGGGGCACACTTCCTCTAATGATTCCCCAAAGGACTGTTTCTTCCCCCCGCACACACACACATCAAGTTCATGTCCTTGACCTTCAGCTCAGGCAATGAAATAGAATGTTTAATCGCAGAGACGCTAGGAACACTGACGCTGCCTGAAATAGCCACAACAAAGCATTTGTCATACAGTTTCTGAGTTCATCTTGCTAATATAGAATTTTAAATTAACATAGTCACTCAATAAATTTTTAATTAGGACACATAGGTAAACAAGCAAGAACACCAGTCAGCTCTTCAGTGTTCAGGAGAACGTGACGCTAGCCTACTGCATTTTGCTGCTCAAACCACGGGTGTCTTCTTCCAAGTAATGCTTGATATTTGCGCTCCAGGACCTTTGCCAGAATTTAATTTACACAAGCCACTCCGCAGTTGCCCAAAGACAACAGATTAAGAAGGGGCGTGCAAACAGGATCGTTTATCCAGACACCTCGTTGGGGATTCTCAACTTCTTCATCGTAATGGATCTCTAGAAGCTACCCACCTCCACCGAGGAGCGAGCTTTTCACATTTACATGTTGTCCAGTCCAGGTGGCAATTTATTAAAGTGAGCTTGAGAAATACCTGCCTGCGCTGGAAGCCAGGGGCTCGTGCTACTCCAGAGGCTGAACTCTGAGGATCACAATTCAAAGGAGGTGCCTGAGCAGAAAAGTCTGTGAGACCCTTGTCTCCAATTAAACGTCAGAAAGCTAGATTGAAGGTGTGGTTTGATGGGTAGAGTGTCAGCCTTGAATGGAAAAAGTCAAATGAGAGTACAAGGGCCTGAGTTCAAGCCCCAGGACTAGCACTGTACATACACACACACACACACACACACACACACACACACACACACACACACGGAGGGGGGAAGTTGGAGAAAAGAATTCCTGCAATCTAATATGATAGCAAGAGAAACTAAATGTATTAGAAGTTACAACGACTTCGGTGATCTTAATTTCAGGCATAGCAATGTCTCATGCTAGCTATGTGATAGCTCAAAAAAATAAAACAACAGCAACAATAACTCATGTTTCTTTCCTTTTTTTTATTTTTTATTTTGGTCAGTCCTGAGGCTTGAATTCTGGGCTTGGGTGCTGTCCCTCAGCTCTTCAGCTCAAAGCAAGTGCCAATTGAGCCACAGCGCCACTTCTGGTTTTCTGGTGGTTTATTGGAGATAAGAGTCTCATGGACTTTCCTGCCCCGGCTGGCATTGAACTGTGATCCTCAGATCTCAGCTTCCTGAGTAGCTAGGATGAGAGGCGTGAGCCACTGGCGCCTGGCTTCCCATGTTTCACATTAGTAAGGAACCTAAAACCTACTTCAGTAGCAATTAAGGTAAATGAGATAAGGTCAGATCTGACACAAAGCATACGTTTCAATTGGTAGCATGTGCATCTTGTATGAACTTGATTGCTATTCTAAGTACTCTCCGCCCTGCAAATAAAAACCCATACCAGGGCTGTGAACATAACTTTTATGTAGGAGTTTGCTTAGCATGTGCAAGGCCCTGGGTTTGAACCCCAGCACTGCAAACAATGACCAAGAAGAGAAAGAGAAAGAAGATGAGAAGACTTAAGAAAAAAAGAAAAAGAAAGTGACCAAAAGAAGTCAATCCCTAGAAAGAATTTAAGAACCACCATGCTTGTTCTTAAGAGCTAAAAGACATAACTGGTGTATCTTGTTTAGACATGGCTGACAGAAATGTGTGTCACTAAATAGAATGCTTTTTAAACATTATACACACCCGGATGCTTTTCATTGTCCTGTGTGGTCCTTTTGATTTGTTTTATTTTTTATTTGGCAGGCGCGGGGAGTATCAGCCCATTGCTAGGTTTCAATCAACTCCCTTGGTCTTTCCCCGTGGTGGCTCTTCTACACCTTTCTCAGCACCCCAGCCAAGCCTCCACCCCTCGGCCTTCAACGTGTCTTCATAAATCTGCACTGGATTCCTAAGGCTGCAATAACAAGGTACTATAAACTGAGCGGCTTAAAACAACACAGATTTATTTTCTCACAGTTCTGGAGGCGGGACGTCTGGGTGGAGGTGCCATCATGGCTGCGCTCCCCCAGCCCCTCACTGCTTCTTGGCTTGAGGTAGTTGTCATGCGTTGGCATCCCTTGGATGGACGCAGCATGACACCAGTCCCTTCCTAGGTGGCTCTTCCTCATCTTGCAAGTACACCAGTTGTGTTCAATTAGGCCATCCGTGAATGACTGCCTTAATGTGGTTACATTCACAAAGACCCTTTCCCCAACTAGGGCTACATTTACAGTTATCAGGGATCTGGCCTTTCCCAGATCATAATTCAATCTACAACAACTTCCTACTTCTAAGAGAAAACTGAGAGCACGCGTTATTGTTTCCAAATGTCTCCATCGTGCATCTATGGCTGTCCACGGTGCCCCTCACCCTCGTGCACGAAGGGTTATTGTATTTATCAGAGGGCACGGCTGGGCCTTCTTCCAACCTCTAGATCGTGGCCCTGGCTATTTCCCCCAATGATTCCCTGTCTCAATCTCTGCCTAGCAACTTCACATCTCCTTCTTTGGAATTCCTTGTTTGGTTCTGCCAATTTATTGGAGCCTTCCTCAACTAGGAATACTTTGAATCTTTATTTTTTTTTAATCTACTTTTGCTCTCCTTGGAGCCCAAATGTAAGGTGGGAGAGGGGCGGGAACCATACAACTGAAGCTATGGAACTGGCCATCTGCATTCCTAACCTATTCGTTCTTCCCACAGGAATTACTGAAGAAGGTGCTCTCTGTTGCTGGCAGTGGGTGGAGCCACCGTGGCAGGCCAGACAGACAGACAGACATGACTCCTGATTTCAAGAAGAGACAGGCTCAGCTGTACCTTCACTTCTCTGCGGAGAGAAGCTCAAGGATTATGGCAGTGCATCATAAAGAGACCAGACTAGACCAGGAAATTGCAAGTTTTCCTGAAGTAACAGAAACTGATTTAGAAAAGTCTTTCAGAACTGATTTAGGAAGAATTCGGAGGAGTTAAGTACTAGAAGAGAGAATTGGGGATGTGACCAGCCTAAGAGATTATAATGAAAACTATAATGATTAGGGAAATTCCAAAGTAGAAAGAAACATCGTGTGTAAAATGCCGACCTAATGCAGCAGTGATACTCGGCACTATGTTGAAAATGAACTATGCAACTTGTGGGGGAAGAGAGGTAGGAGGGCAAAAACAACTGGGAGAAAATGGGGGAAGCGGTGACACTGTTCAATAAGAAATGTTCTCATGACCTGACTTATGCAACTGTAACCCCTCTGTACATCACCTTTACAACTGAAAAAAAGAAAAGAAATCATGTGTTTACAAGATCCTGGGCAAGAACAAGAATGAAGAAGGAAATGGCACAAGAGAATGTGGGTAGACACACAATGAACAAACCATGAGAGTTTTATCAGCCATCCTTGGATTTGTACCACTCTTTGGGTCAATCAGAAGGATGTCAACCTGGAATGAGAGCTTCTCACGATTCCTTCTGAAAAGATGGCGTTGGTTGGAGGAAGAGAATTCATTGAAGAGAGACGACAGAGGGAAGGGACAGCATGAGACTCCGGCAGAGATGCTCAGCAGCCGCATTATAGGAATAACCAGGAAACAGGGTCTTGGCCATGATGAGGAAATACTAAGAAGATGCAATCATCGTGGCTTACTGATTGATCGGCTCTCGAGGGGGAGGGGGAGAGCAGGCCCAGCCTGACCCGCAGGTTTCTTGTTTGACAACTGGGGAGCGTCATCGCTGAAAGAGGGAAAGCTGGTTTCAGAAGTGGGGTGTCGCCATCATAGAAATGTTGAGCTCAAATTCAAATATGTTGACCTTGAGGAACTCATGAAAACCAGGTGGAAATGCTAAGCAGACAATCCACCTCCTAAGAAAAACTGCTCAGTACTACTGATAATCAGCCGGTTGCTGAATGTAAGAAACCAATCTCAATGTCCATCATCATCATCATCATCTAACATTTGAAGTCAGGTAGTCATTTCGTTCTAGAACAAGAGCTCTCGTCTTTGATTTCTACTTAATGCTGCTCCTCTCTGGTTCTTTTCCCATTCAGAGCTTGGTTCATGGTATAACCTTAAAAAGATTAGAGATTCAAAAAGATTTGAAATTCAAGATCTGGTCCTGGTGATTCACATCTGGAATCCTAGCTACTCAGGAAGCTGAAATTAGAGGATCCAGGTTCTGAACCAGTCTGGGCAGAAAAAGCCTAGAGACTTTTCTCTCTAATTAACCACCAAAAATCTGGAAGTAGAGGTGAGGTTCAAGTGGTAGCGTACTAACCCTGAGCAAAAAAGCTAAAGGACAGTACCCAGGGCCTGAGTTTGAGCCTCAGAACCAGTACACACACACACACACACACACACACACACACACACTTGAGAATCAATAGAACCTTAAATGAATAATACTCCAATCTTCAGCCTCAACATTCCTCCAGACATATGTATGAGATTCTTCTCCCTACATAGTCCACAGGTAGCCTGATTCTAGAAGCACAGCCCAAGTTCAAGTCCTCCCTCCTCAGTTTAACAGTCATTTATTTTCCCCAAATACTGGTTCTCAATTAATAATTGCACCATAGATGCATGGGGATGGTGGATAAGTCATCTGATTCCAACTCAATAACTAAATCTAGTCGATTTGTCAGTCCTTCCACAGGGAAGGCTCTCTTCCCATTCACCCCACCACCAGATCTAATGCCTCTCTAGGGGACTATGACAAATCTCATCTAATTTCAGAGCTGGAAAACATTTCTGATAAAAGGCCAAGTAGAACACATTTTAGGCTGCACCACTCCTGTAACAATCAGGCAATTCCTAGCTAGATGGGTAAAGCCGTGATCCAGCAATATGCGATGTAAGAAGCTATGCTTGGTGCTACACACTGTGAACCCAGCATCTGGACATGCTAAGACATGAGGATCACAAGTTCAAAGTCAGTCCTAGCTACAAAACAAACCCTATCTCAAAATCAAATATATATATATATATATATATATGAACACTAGAGCTGACATTTCATATACATTTTACATTCCATCTTATTTTTTCTTTTATTTCACTTGTTTTTGCCCACCTGCTCAATTTAAAATGTAGAAGTCTTTCTCCATTCGTAAAAGCTCATAAATATCAAGACAGCTGTAGGGAGGGGTTGTTCCTCAGGTCATCATAGCCAGAGAGCCAATCTGAACATCTGTAATTGCCTTCTTAAAAATCTCTGACCCCACAAATAAAATAAAATAAAATTTAAAAAAAAATCTCTGACCGGGGGGAGGGGGGAGGCTGGGAAGGGAGGGGAAGGGTAAACAAAGGAGGAGGCTGCAATGCTTGGTAAGAAATGTACACATTATCCTGCCCATGCAATTGTAACCCCTCTGTACAGTATGTTCACAAATAAAATAAAATTAAATAAAAAAAAATCTCTGACCTTTTTTTAAAGAATCATATTATTTGTGCTCTCCATAGAGCCTACTCAACTTTAGTTCACTCATTTGTAGCCACTCACTTACTAGCCAGTGTGCTTACCTGTAGATTTATAGGTGCATTCTAGCTCCCACAAATGAGGGCAACCATGCAACGTGTTTCTCTGGGTCTGGATTACTTTGCTTAATAAACATTTTTCCAAACTCATATCCTTATGAATGGTATTGTATCATTCTTTCTGATAGGCGAGTAGAATTCTAAAATGGGGGCTCACAAGAAGGTAGGGTGGGGGCAGGGGAGAGTGACTGAAGAAGATTGGAGGGGGAAGAGGCAGAATGCAGGCAAGAATTCATTGTATACAAGGAAAGGGGTGGGTCAAGCGGGGGGGGGGGCAGAGATGTTAAGTGACAATACAGATCCAAGATGCACTGTACACACAAACTGCTAAAGAAAGACATAACCTAAAACTAAAGCAAGTCAGGGAAAGGGTGGGTTGGGAGGGGTGGGTGAGGATGTTGAAGGGGGTGACAGTGATCAAGATGCCCCATATTCATACATTGCTTTCGTGAATGGCAACTTCTTTGCACAACTACTTAAAGATAATAAAAAAGTATACCTCCCCCCTCTTCCCCCGCCCCATGCAAATCTGACCAGTACTGGCTAACACACGCCTTAGACCGCAACTCAAGTCTCTGCCACCAGGTGGCTCCAAACCTATTTTCTAAATTCATTTCACTCCAAACAGAAAACTTGAAGAAGTGTTCTGTAAGGCTCTGGGACTCTTTTTACTTTTATATATTTTCATAGCTTTATGTCAGCTTCCAACTAACTTAGAGTAGACCCAATAAAACACCTCTATGCTGTTTTGTGAGTGAATTTATAAGATAAACAAAGTTTGGGGGTTTTGCTAAACACAAAAAGAGCTGTTAAGTTCTCTTTAAGACCTAACATACGGATGTATGCTGCCCCTTGCGTAACTAGTTGCTTGAGGATGATTGAAATGCAGAGGATTGATATTTTTAAATAACACATTACTGGATCAAAGATCATAGGATTTTATTGCTTGTATTTGAGCTAAAACTAGCAATATCTTTTTAATATGGCTTAGACCTCAATAAAGACCTCCCACTGCAATAATCAAGATGACTCAGTCTCCTCTCACTTAAAATAAATGTATTGATGATTATGTGCACTAGCTTGACATGTTATGGCTACTCAGAAAAACACTGCTTGAATAAGTGTACCGTATTGGATTACCATTCATTTTGAAGTCTAACTTGATCTCAGGCTAAGCAGACTGCACTTTGAATAATCACTCCAGGGAAACAACTTCTTGATAGGGGTCTTACCATGTGGCTACAATAAGAAGAAGATCTCCTTGTAGAAATCACTTAGTCAACTCCCATTGAACCCTTACAGGCTCTGAGGAACAATGTAATTTCCCCACATTAGGCATTTTTAAGAAAAGATCATTCAAGCCTATGGTTAATTAAGTTCCTTAGGCTCTTTGGGCACTGCCATCCATACCCAGAGTTGATTTAGAAACCTACAATCATCTATTTAGTCTTCTGGAAAAGGTGAGTCAGGGAAGTGATCATGTGTGTTAGCATTCTGGTTTATCACACAAAGCACAAAACATCCCCCTTTAGCAAATAGGGAGTCCGGGCATCCGGGGCTAACTCACCAGGGCCGTACATGAGCCACAGGCTACCTAGACCCAACCAAAGAGGCCAGAGCCCCTTACACAGAGACCTAACTTAGAGTATAGAATTATCAGAGGCATGCGATCAATATAAAATAAAAAGCATCATTCACAGAGCTCATCGGACACATCCCCTTCTTGCTGAGGACAGCGAGGATGCCTTTGTTGGCCTTGTGTTGCGTAGAAGACACACAATTGAGAACTTAGGGCTTGGCATATTTTGTGCTTTACACTGCTATTAACTCTGTAGAGAGGGAACTGTATTAAAAAACAGGCTCCTGCTCTTCATCATGTATCATCTCCGGCTCAGAAAGCGACAGTTATTGTAGAGTATGAACCAGGCTTTTTTGCCAGGAGTTATATACCACAGAGAGATTTTGTAAATGTGAAAACAAAATTATGCTCTTTTTTTAACCAGTGCTGGGCCTCAAACTCTGGGCCTGAGCATTATCCCCGAATTTCTTTTGTGCAAGGCTAGTGTTCTAGCCCTGGGGCCACAGCACCACTTCTGGCTTTCTCTGAATAGTTTATTGGAGATTAGAGTCTCATGGACTTTCCTTCCCCGGGCTGTCTTCAAACTGTGATCTTCAGATCTCACCCTCCTGAATAGCTAGGATTACAGGCGTGAGCCATGGACACCCAGCTCCAAAATTATGCATTTTGGAGAGAAAGAAAAAAATTAGAGTCCCTAAAATTTGAAAGTGACCCTGATAAGTCTAAGTAGTCCTAGAAATTGGAAAGGTTTTGTTCTTTGAGAAGGAACAACATGGGCCTTACATGTTCTATATTGAGTAGGGGGAAAGCCAGGATTATTTTTACAGTTGTCTATGTAGCACATTTCCTTTCAATATTTTATTGAAATGAAAGCTTCTGCTACTGATACACATGCATTCTTGAAACCCCAATCTGTGATTAGCACAAAAATATTCTAGGGGGTCAGGCACTGGTGGCTCATACCTGTAATCCTAGCTACTCAGGAGGCTGAGATCTGAGGATCTTGATTCAAAGCCAGCTTGTGCAGGAAAATCCGTGAAAGTCTTACCTCCAATTTACTGCAAGCTGTGGCTGAAAGTGGTAGAATGCCAGCCATGAGCAAGAAAGCTTAGGAACAGAGCCCAGTCTCTGAGTTCAAGCTCTAGGACTAGCACACACACACACACACACACACACACACACACACACACACACTCACACACACACTCACACATTATATTCCAGGTCTAATCTTTGTTATCTCATTCAAAAAGCTCCTTATTTGTTTTAATGCATTGCTTTACTGCTATAAAATAGTAAAGATGAAGTTTTGCAAAAGGAGGTAGAGATGTCAGTTACTTTGGGTGCAACCTCTAAGTTGGCTGCTACTCTGTCAGTGCTTTTATTCAGCTGAGTTACAGTCCCAGACAAATCCCTTCAAATTCTTTGCAAATTTCCTGGTAGCTAAGCTGACACCTATAATCCTATCTACTCTGGAAGTTGAGATCTTAGGCTCAAAGCTAGCCCAGGAAGAAAAGTCCTTTGAGACTCTTATCTCTAATTAACCCTAAAAAGCCGGAAGTGGACTTGTGACTCAAGTGATAGAGTGCTAGCCTTGAGCCAAAAAAAAAAAAAGTTCAGGACAGCACCCAAGGCTTACTTTTAACAGGATAAGCACAAAAAGAAAGAAAAAAAACTTCCTGGCACACAGTAAATGTGCCATATTTTTTCATATATTTTCTGCTTTACAAGTGAATTGAGGTAGTGGTTCTCCAAAAAACAATTTCATTGAGTCCTTCCAGCTTTTGAGAGAAATTGCTTCCATTTTATTTCTATTTTTAATTTTTATTTTCTTCTAATTTTATTTCTATTTTTAGTTTGGTGGTATTAGAGTTTGAACTTGGGGCTTTGCTCTTGCAAGTGTTCTTGAACTCTACCACTTCAGCCACATTCCCATCCTGTTTTACTTTAATTAATTTATTTATTTTTTGCCAATCCTGGGGCTTGAACTCAGGGCCTGGGCACTGTCCCTGAGCTTCTTTTGCTCAAGCATTGCACTCCACCACTTGAGCCACAGTGCCACTTCCAGTTTTTTTCTGTGTATGTGGTACTGAGGAATCAAACCCAGGGCTTCATGCAGGCTAGACAAGCACTCTACCTCTAAGCTACATTCCCAGACCCATTTAATTATATTTCAAATAGGAGCTTGGACTGTTTGTCTGGGCTGTGGTCCTCCTACTTACACTTCATGAGTAACTGGGATAAACGTGCTACCATGGACATTTTTTTTAATTGAGGTGAGATCTCATTAATGTTTTGCCCATCTGGCTTTGAATCTTGACCCCACCCTCACCCCCACCCCAAGCTCAGCCTCTCAAGTGGTTAGGATTCCAGCCGTGAATCGCTGCACCTGGCTGGAAACTGCTTTTAATGTTTCTCATTCTTGAGAAACATGCTGACAGCCTCATGTCATTTCACATACCCTCAAAACTGGAGTGAGCAGGAAGACAATGCAGTTTCACAAAGCAAACCGCAACATCCTTCGTTTATGACTTTGATGATTCCATTTGTGGAATTCACATCTTTGAAAAATGACTGAGGCCATTTCCAAAGCTAACCTCTGATCATATTGCAGGCAATTTCTGCAGTTCTGTTCTACATATTTGAAGTGAAGCAAGAAGAGTGCTGGGCCTAATTATACCTTGAAATTTGCACACAGACTGTGAGGGATGTAGTGTGTTTCCATCTTTGGTTTTCCATTTGGTTTGTTACAAGAAAAAGTGAATGCCTCGAGGTTGTCAATGACAGATGAGAAACTGATCACCAAGGAAATCTGTAAGATGTCTCTAAGACAGTCCTTTGCATCTTTCCAGAAAGATGCACAGTCAGCATGGAAGTTTTTCTAAAAAAATTCTTTTGATATCAAAAGAAAACATTGTCTTGAATCAATCACAGAGAACTTATCCTTAATATTCTGATGTGTTTCATTCTAGTCCTCATGCCTCATGTGCATACACACACATACAAATAAAAGTTGTTGGCATAAGCATATACTAGGCACCAGTGGCTCATACCTGTAATCCTACCTGCTGAGAAGGTGAGGATTTGAGTATCAAAGTTCAGCCCTAGCTGGCTTAATCCTTAAGCTTCAATTAACCAGCGCAAAGGTGGAAATAGAGGGGTGGTTCAGGTGGTCGAATGCCAGCCACAGCTCATGAAACCCTGAGTTCAAACCCCAGCACCAGCAACACATGCAGGCACCAGTGGTTCATACCTGCAATCTCAGCTACACAGGAGCTGACATAGGGAGGATTGTGGTCCAAAGCCAATCTGGGGGAGGAAGAAGTCCTGAAGATTCCATCTCCAAAAATAACCACCAAGCCAGGCTATGGCTCAAGTGGTCGAAAACCAGCCAAGCAAATTGAGCAAGCATAAGCCCCACAGTTCAAATCTTGATAACACCAAAAAGAAAAATTAAATGGCATAGCCTTTGATAACATACTCTTTTCATTTTTTTCCTGGCTCTATTTATGTGTCGAACACATATCTTCAGGAACAGCAATAGGTGTAAATCTTTGTCAACGACCATGGGTTGTAAAGATCTTCTCATGGAACTGGATAGAAATCACATACAAGCCCAAACTGCAAGACAGTGAATCTGATGGCAGGAAATAGAGGGGAATCAATAGGAGAAAACAGCAAGAAGAAAGACACACAACCTAGGTAGCAGCTTCCTGACTGCCAGACTAAGCTTCTGGTGGTAAGAATTTAAAACCAAATACTCCATTGTATCCTCCAGTTAGCAATCCATTCTGTCTTTCCTACACTTCTGTCAACTGCAGTAAATTCCCTTTGGAGAATTTGAACTTCTGATTTCCAGGCTGACTTGTGGAGTCTGGGAATCATCACCCCAGTCCTCACAACAAGAAAAACACTGAGCAACCTAATGACCAACGGCTCTTCTCAGACCCATCAAAGAAGCAAGGTCGTGAATCTCTAACACTGGAGACACCGGTGGACTCCAAGAATGGCAGCTTTTTTGGCTCTCCGAGGCAGAGACAGGCAGCTAAAATCAGTGGGAAGCCCACATCTGGAGACAATATTGGTAGGAATGGTTTAAACTGTGATTGAGAAATTGTTGGAGACTCAGTGCAGACTAGTGTGAAAGTTAAAAACTCCCAGGGTGCCCAGTCTTAAAGGGGCTCCCACACTTTCATGTGTTTTAATCTCCAGGAAACCCCCTCTGAGGTTTTCACTGTTTAGATCAGAGAACAAGAAGCCCTAAGGCTTCTTGCAAGAGGAAGGAAAAACTGAACAATTTTGAAATAGCACCTAGAGAATTACATTTTCCCTGCCTTTAAGGCAAACTATTATACCAAAGCCTGAGTGGTCTCAGGAAAGGGACTCAGCCACCCCTCCTCCCAGCCCTTCTGCTCTTCTTGTCTCAGCTAAGACAGAAGAGCAGGATCTAAAAACACTTTGTGAAGGGTGACAGCTCTCTAGAAAACAAACAGCATCACAGGACTACAGAACACCTCTTGTTCCCCTTCCCATCGCCTTGCCAACATCAATAGGCTCCGGTATAAAATCAGGGGATTTCATATGAATGAACCATCAGCCTCAGGAAGAAGAATCACATCCAAGTGCTGGCGTCCTTCCCGATCTTGCAAGTTGAGTGTCCAGTCCCTCCTCTGCTGAGGGACTTCAGGCCCAAGTCTCTGTCGGCTTATATAAAATTGAAATAATTCAGGCAAAGCTCCAATTTCTTCTGTTTTCCTGCTGCCATTCTCCCTTGATTCATAGAACCAGTCTTGTGTTAACAAGACACCTTGTACAGACAGAAGGTCATGGAGTCTCTTCAGGAAAGTGGGTTGACAGGTCCTGAAAGATGGACTCTCCTGGAGCCTTCAGAAGGGATGAATGAGGATGACATCAAAGAAAGATCACTTCACACTTGGGGGAAGGAGAGAGGAGTCATTCTCTCTCCATTTCAGGGATGCTGAAAAGGTCCATTCACATGCAGGGTTCCACAGTAAGTCACCTCCAAGTCCTGCCCTAAAGCCAGGACCCACCCAGCTTCAGTTCCCTTCTGGCTTTTGCTTTCTTCTACATCCTGTCCTGGGGCTTTTGTTTTTGTACAAACAGTTGAAACTACCTTGTGACCCCCATCCTCTCTATAATCTCCTACATTTGAGCTGAATGTAGAGTGTACTACAGAACCGATTGTATGAAGGGAGCAAAAACTCCAACAGGAGGCCATCTTTCTGGCCAGAATACCAAGAAATGAGTATGAGGAAGGAGGAAGTTGTACAGAATTGGCCCCATTTCTAGCTGACCCCTGCCAGCTAGAAACATCTTTGCCCCCAGGGCCACCACCATAACCCCTGAAAGCAAAGACTCCATGTTCCATGTTCATCAAATCTCTATGGTCATTTTTTAAAGTCTGTGTGCTCCATCTTCTGTACCTCTCAGCAACTAAGGACTGAGCCCAGAGGCAGGGTGGAAACTACCCGAGGTGTTGTAGTGCTTCCCGCTCCAGAGTTCATTTTCCACTGTGCCAGCTACACAATCACCAATAAATCTGCTCCTGAGATGTTGATCATTGGAGGAGGAAGATATTAGTCTCCCCTAAGCCTTGGTAGGTGATTCTCTGGACCAGTTACTTGGTTCGGATACGTATACATGGGAACATAATCTCTTCTCCCTTATGAGGTTAGCCATTAAGCTAATATTGTATTCATCCTACAAAATCTATTTCCCTTCTTCTTCTGATAATCTTTCTGAGACTTTTACAGAAGAATTCAAAAGAGAAAAGATAGGATTTCCTCTTACTTCATGAATGCTGCTTCCAGAAGACCACAGAGAGTATATTAAAATATGAAGAGAGTCGGAGTTTAGCCCTTTGAAATTTTCTTGAAGATGGACTATTTCATTCCCTCAAAATTAATGTGTTCTATCCAATTATGTAAGCTTCCTAGAATTACTAGAAATCAAATAGACAATAGTTTCCAGGGATGGAGGTAGAGAATCTGCCTAGCACATATCAGTGCCTGGAATCAATCCTCAGCAACAGAAAAAAAACAACAAACAGCCACCACAAAGCAGTTTCCAGGTAGCCCTTCTTCCATTTACCAATTCAACCAGACTCCACAACAGAAAGTGATGTCATCTCCCTAAAGTTAAAGCCCTTTTCAGAAAACATTTCTTTAGAGGAGACTGTGCCCAGTATAGACTTAAAAAAATAAAATCTTCCCAGGCATTAGTGGCTCATGCCTGTAATCCTAGCTACTCAGGAAGTTGAGATCTGAGGATCATGGTTCAAAACAAGCCTGGGCAGTAAAGTCCATTAGACTCTTATCTCCAATAAATCACTAGAAAACTGGAAGCAGAGCTGTGGTTCAAAGTGGTAGAGCACTAGCCTTGAACACAAAAGCTCCAGGGGCAGCACCCAGGACCTGAGTTCAAGCTTCATGACCAGCAAAAATAAAAATAAAGTCTGGTCTTTTTTTTTTTTTTTGGTTGGTCCTGGGGCTTGGGCACTGTCCCTGAGCTCTTCAGCTCAAGGCAAGCACTCTACCACTTGAGCCACAATGCCACTTCCCGTTTTCTAGTGGTTTATTGGAGATAAGTCTCTTATTGGAGATAAGTGCTCCTGCTTGGGCTGGCTTTGAACCGTGATCCTCAGATCTCAGCCTCCTGGATAGCAAGGATTACAGGCGTGAGCCATCGGCACCTGGCTTTAAAGACTGGTCTTTGTTCCATCTCCTAACACACAGCTCCTAAAACTCCTGAACTCTCTGAGCATCAAGGGTGTTTGTCCTATGCTAATGATGAGACTCGTGGCTGGTATAGTCCCTGTGGCCAGAAAGACCAGGGAATGATTAGAGGATTGACATTATGAACCCACTCCCCTGTCTAGGGGTCCAGTAAAGAATAAATTAATCATCAATTGCCAATGGTTTAATCAATCAAATACATAGAATGAAAATTGCCATTAAAATCCCTAAACATTGGGGAAAGGGGGCATTCAATCAAGGAACAAATCAATCAAGGAACATGTCTATGTGCTAGCAGGACAGTACACCCCAACTTTAGGAAGACAGAAGCCCTGTGCGTGAGATACTTCCAGATCTCACCCTGTGCACTTATTCATCCAGCTGTTCATTTGTATCCTTTATAATAAACTAGTAAGCAGAACCTAAGTATTTTCCTGAGTTTCATGATCCATTCTAGCACATCCTAAAGGAAGAGAAGCTGCAGGAAATCTCAGCTTTGCAGTCTAAAGTGAAGGCCAAACCCCCAACGTGTGGATTCGGATGCCGGAGTCCTACAGAGACAGTGTGGGGAGAGAATCGAATCGCACAGCTCCTCTCCTCTGGTGTCACAAGTGTTCTGATTAAAAATTGCTCAAGAGCCAGCTGTACAAGTTACCGTGGGAACAAAGATAGATTGAATCCGAGATACTTTCTATTACAAAGGAAAATGTGCTCTATTTCTCTGAGGGGGAATAAAGGCACTACTCCTATTCCAGTCACTTCAGAAAGACTTGACTTTTTACATTTTTATGTTTCTAAAGGTCAAAGCAAAGTTCAAGTGGGAAGAAGCCCGAGGAATAATCTCATTTCGTGAACTTGTAAACAGAATACCCACGGGGCTTACACTGCAGGAGAAAGTAAGTCCTCTGACACTTGTTAAGACAGGGCTGCAAAACCTCGTCTGAGAGCACCAGCAGAGGTTCTGACAAGCAGGGGTGCAGTAGGAGAGAGGAGGACTGGGTTCAACCCTGATCTACTAAGGAAACGTGGGAACGTATAGCCAAGAGCAGAAGAGGAAGATTGGTGGATGGAAAATTACTAAGAGGACACATCAAGGATAAAGAGGGATTGTGGCGTCACTGCCCTAGCAGGATTCTTGCTGAAGGCCTGTCAGACACCACTGCGTGCATGGTGGGGAAACAGGAATTTGATCTGATATCAAAGGCAATCCAGATGTCCGGAATGGAGATTATGACTGAACTGACAGCAGGATTCTTCCTCTCACGGACTCTTGGAAACATGCCTAAGGAAAAGGTGTGGTGGAGAAAGGAGCTCTCAGGGGGCTCAGGGAAGATGGGTCAAAGAGAGAGTATTGTCCACCCAGTGCTAATGGAATTCTGGGAGTCCAAACCTGCAGTGTTTCCTATGAAATGTTGTGCTGGTGAAGTCATTTTGGCTCACTGTAAGTAGCCAATTCAGATTCTCAGGCATTGTGCTGAGTATTTTCATAAAGTTTGGCATTTCTCCGGTCAGAGAATCCATGTGAGAATCTTCAATTGCCACCTGTTGGGAACAGGAAAACTAGCCTGAAATGACCAAAATACAACATGATAAAAACCGTTTTTAAACACCCCTGGAGAGAGATTGAATTAAACATGAAAAGGAAAAGGAAAAGCTAACACACTACTTTGCAGATAGTAAACATTAATTAAATTCTGGGTGAGTTATATGAACAAATTGAATTTGTATTTCCATGTCAGGCTACTGAGTTAAATCTTAGTCTCACTAGATGCCACTTTTATTATTCTTAGGAACTACTTTTTTGTGTGTGGTACTGGGGTTTGAACTTAAGTCTTTGCACTTGCTAGGCAAATGCTCTACCATCTGAACTGTGAATCCAGGCCTTTTTGCTTTAGTTAGTTTCCCCAAAATAACTATTTTTGTTATTTATTTAATCTCAAGAGTATGTCTGTATTGGCCGGGACAGCAATCTTCCTATTTACTCCTCTCATATACCTGAGATGACAAGTAAGTACATACCATACCCAACTTTTCATTGGTTGAGATAGGATCTAATCAACTTTTTGCTGGGGCTGGGCCTTAGATCTTGATCATTCACCAAATTTCCACCTCCCCGTGAGGGGGATTACAGGCTGAGAACTACATATGGTTTTGTTTTTCTGGAATACTAGGGGTTTTATTCAGGGTCTACCATTGAGCTACAGCCACAGCCTTGATGCTATTTTCTTAATTTTTTTTAAAGAGTGACCTCAGACTCAAAATCTTCCTGGCCTAGCCTCTCAAGTGCTGGGGTTACAGGTGTGTGCCACCATATCTGGCCTTCACTCCTTTAAGTCTTAAATTCACATCCATAGAAGGTCTTGCCAAACCAACAGAACTCACAGAAAGCCCACATCATCATGTGGAGCACACTGCAACGGCAGTGATAATGAAGATTATTACTAGTTAGATACAATTCCATTTCTGCGCAAAGGCAATGGAACACGTTGCTAAGGTACTCATTTTGCTAAGGTCCTACATTTTAGCAGGAGCATGTGTGTGTGTGTGTGTGTGTGTGTGTGTGTGTGTGTGTGTGTGTGGTTCCCAAGGCTGGAACTGGAGTTGTCCAACAACTCCCTTGTCCCTAAGCTTTTGATCAAGGCTAGCACTCTACTACTTGAGTCACAGGTCCACTTCTGGCTTGTTGGTGGCTAATTGGAGATGAGAGTCTCAGAGACTTTCCTGCCAGGGCTAGCTTCAAACTGCCACTAGTGCTAGCTTAGTAGGGATTTCTAATGCTGGTTTTTGTCATTTCTTTTGCTTATACCCACTGTTCAAGATGACCTAATTTTAGAAGGAAGTGAACTTCACATTTATTTTTCGTTCTTCTCCTTTCCCCAAGCTTTGTAACATCTATTTTCATCACAATTAGAATGATTTGTCCTGCCCTTTCTGGAGGCAGAAACTTAAATCCAAATGAGATTGTGAAGTAGAAAATAACATTCACGAGTATGCTTGTACCAGATGCTACCCTGTTCGTTTTTTCACAAATTATTTCAGCATTGTTCTATACCCATGACATTAGCTGACACCACAAGGATTGGAGTGTGTCAAGATCCTTGTTGCTTCTTGACCCTCTTCCCCACCCTGTTTTCTGTACTAAAGCCCACTGCTTTTTGTGAGGGTTCACAAACTAGTCTATCTGCCTTTCTGTATCCAGGACTAGTTCTTGGCACACAGATTAGAACATAAGAAACAGCCTACTTGTTATTATTAGCTGTCAAGACCTCCATGAGCATTATTTTCACCAAATTCAGTCTTTTCCTTGATACTTGAACATTTTTTTCTCTCCAAGATCATAAACTGGATCCTGGCTTCTTAGTTTGTCTTGTGGAGATTTCAAAATCATTTGTGTACAAAGCTGTCTACAAGTCTGTACCCACATATTGGCTCAAAGGATTTTTTTTAATGATTTGGGGCCATGTTTTCATCTTTCTCGTTTTACTCTTTTCCTACCTTTCTCCTCCTCTTCTCTTTTAACTAGCCCCCAAAAGGCTATCAAAGCTTATAAAATAATTTCACTTTTATTTAAACTGCATCCCAAACCACAAAATCTTTTTTTTTTTTTGGAAAAGGGGCATGGGGGAGGTAGGAGTGGAAGGGGAGAGAAGGGGAGGAGGAAGAGAGGTATCAGCTATAAAGAAGATGCAGGTATGTATGACCCTAAATTAAGGACATCCATAAGGAAACAGAGGCATTTAAAACAGAGGGCTTCCAAGATAATAATTTCCTTTGTGCGGGGTGATTCTGAGAACAATGAAATTTCTATTTGGAAGTGTCTCTGGCTTTTAGATTTTGTTTTTAAAAAGTGTGTAGCAAACAAAAAAAAATTCCACACCCAACGTTCTCAAGCTCAAATAAACGAAGTAAATTTTAATCTGAAATAATATTGATTCAAATCTGTAATATTTGCTGAGAAAATAATAATGCAGCTGTTCACGGGGAGCTGGTGAGGGCGGAGGGCGGAGGGCGGAGGGCGGAGGGCGGAGGGCGGAGGGCGGAGGGCGGAGGGCGGAGGGCGGAGGGCGGGGTTCAACACGTGTTTTGGATCCTGTCAAAACCACTTAGCACCACAGGGCTAGCACCACAGACTTTGAATCAAGATCCTAATATTAAATGGCCACAGACGTGTGAAAACCATGTTGGGGAGTTGAGAAGCAGCAGGTGGGGTTGGGGGTAGAAGCACAGTAAATTCCTTCAATCTGTTTTGTTTGTAGGTTTTTTTGGCGGGGAATGAGGTTCACTTGTTTGCATTGACAGGGTTGGGGGGGGCTGTTTGTGTGCCAGTCCCGGGGTCTGGACTTAGGGCCTTGCATTCTTCCTTGTTTTTTTTTTTGGGGGGGGGGGTCTCATGGCTGGCACTCTACAACTTCACTTGAGCAGAAGCTCCAGTTCTGGCTTTTGGCTGGTTAAGAAGAGTCCAGACTTTTCTGTTTCGGCTGGCTTTGAACTTTGATCCTTGGATCTTAGCCTCCTAGTAGCTAGGATTACAGGCATGAGCCACTGACACCTGATCATCATTCTGTCTTTTACCAGGACCTTCCACTGACAACCTCTATGCTGCTCTAGACAGAAGCCCAGCAGGACTGTGAGTCGGACACCCATCATTTCCTTGTCGATAATAGCAGTTAAGATGTTCTTCCCTCACATCCTGGCTCAGTTACCTATTGGACCTGTGACTTTAGAACAGTAACCGCTCAGCATGTTCACAGATATATTCACTCCACATGTTTTTAAGCATCTGTGCTGTGCCCTGAGAACACAACCTAAGATGTAGAAAAACTAGCAGATGCTGGGAATAGACATGTAAATTGATGAACCAATGCTCACCATCAGGCTCTTTCACCACAACCATTCTGCAGATAGCTGAACATTGCGACCTTATTCCCCAGTGTTAATTTTTCATCGGTAGAGATTGGCTTGGCCTACATTTATGCTATCATCTCATTTGTCTCTGTGATAACAGTTTACCTGAATGCTGGGTGTTAGGAGCTTACTTAATTCCTGCCTAAATATAACTGAGTTAGGGTGTTTATATAAAGCATGAAGGCAGACCAAGGACTACTAATGCAAGGGGAGGATTATGGCAAAACCAGAAGAGGTCTTGTCCCCAGACACTCCCTCCCCCCATTCCAGAAGCTTCCATCCACAGAGGGGTCCAGAACCTGGGAGATCACATTTTGTCCAACCTCCAACAATTTAATACTGCTAAAACTAGGTCCCAAAAGTAGTATTTAGGGGATTTAGAAGAATATTAGCAGCATCTGCTGGGTATCAATGGCTTGTGCCTGTAATCTTAGCTACTCAGAAGGCTGAGATCTGAGGATCATGGTTTGAAAGAAAATTGTGGGAGATTCTCACTCCAATTAACTTCCACAAAACCAGGAATGAAGCTGTGGCTCATGTGGTAGAGCTCTGGCCTTGAGCAGAAAAACTCAGGAACAGAGCCCAGGCTCTGAGTTCAAGGTCCAGGACTGACACCTAACTATATGCTTGGGTGTACTTTGATGAGTCAAAGTTGTTAATATAGGTCCTACTAAACAGAGAAAATAAATAAAGGCTTTGAAATAGGATTAGAGAGAAGGCTTCTACTAAGAGAATTGGAGCTAGAGGAAATAAAGATCTTTAAGTTGATTGCATTAATTGGATTTATTGCTTTGGTTTTAGTTTCCTTTTAGTGCTCCCAGCATGGGGTAGAATTTTGCTCAACTGCTTAGCCTTATCTTCTGTGGGCCATGGGGTGTGAAGAAAATGTTCTTGTAAAAATGCAGTAAGGCACAGTATGCCTCATGCCTGTAATCCTAGCTACTCAGGAGGCTGAGATCTGAGGATCTCAGTTCAAAGCCAGCCCGAGAAGGAAAGTCTGATCTTTAGTTAACCACCCTAAAACCCGAAGTGGCTCAAAGAAGTAGAGCACTAGCCTTGAGCTGAAGAGCTGAGGGACAGCGCCCAGGCCCAGAGTTCAAGCCCCACGACCGACAAAAAAAAAAAAAAAGAGAACGTTTGTGTGTGTGTGTGTGTGTGTGTGTGTGTGTATCCACCCAATGAAATTCTATGCTTCCATCAGAAAGAATAATACTGTACCATTCATAAGAAAATGGAAAGACTTGGAAAAAATTATATTAAGTAAATTAGGCCAGACCCAAAGAAACATAGATTTCATAGTTTCCCTCATTTGTTGTAACTAGAAAGTACCTATAAATCTACACATTGAATGGTAAAAGAAAAAAATACACTTAGACATGATAAATTGTACATGACTCTGTAGACATTCACACAGTGAAACCAAAGGAGGCTATTCTTAGGAGAGGATCACAAGGCTCAATAGCTATGTACATATGACCATCTAAAATGATGCTTATCAAAATGAACTTCAAGAAATTAAAACAAGAGGTTTTATGTTATTTTGCTTCTTGGGGTTTTTTTTCCTCCCTCTTTTGTCGCTGTTTTTGATTTCTGTACCTTTTGTATTGTATGTAAGTATATCTGTTTTGGGGAGGGAGAGCACAGAAATGGTGGGACAAAGGGTAAACAAATACAGCAGTGATACTCACTAGACACTACAGTGAAAATGAACTACAAATTTGTGAGGGAGGGGAGTTGGGAGGGAAAAATACTGAGAGAAAATGAGGGAAGAGGAGACACTGTTCAAAAGGAAATGTGCTCATTTCCTGACTTACATATAACTGTAACCCATCTGTACATCACCTTTGCGATAACAATTTTAAAAACTTTTTTGTCTGTCATGAAGCCTGAACTCCAGGCCTGTGCGCTGTCCCTCAGCTCTTCAGCTCAAGGATAGCACTCTACCACTTGAGTCACAGCTCCACTTCCGGCTTTTTCTGCTTATGTGGTGCTGCGGAATCAAACCCAGGGCCTCATGCATGCAAGGCAAGCACTCTACCCCTGAGCCATCTTCCCAGCCTTGCAATAACAATTTTAAAAGCTAACGTTAATGGAGGAAAGGGAGAAAGAAAGAAAGAAAGAAAGAAGGGAAGGAAGGAAGGAAGGAAGGAAGGAAGGAAAGGCTCTTGAATTAGTTAAGGTTGGACCAGAGGAACAAAACCACTGCCCTGTATGTGTATGATGAGTAGAGATGGTACCTTGGGCAATTGCAGAGTCTAGTTTAACAGTCTGGGGTATGTCTTCATATTCGTTCCTATATGTCAACTCTTGTATTACTAACTTGCATTAATAAAAGTAAGGCACAGTATGCCTCATGCCTGTAATCCTAGCTACTCAGGAGGCTGAGATCTGAGGATCTCAGTTCAAAGCCAGCCCGAGAAGGAAAGTCTGTCAGACTCCTCTCTCCAATAAGCCACCAGAAGATCAGAAGTGGTGCTGTGGCTCAAAGAAGTAGAGCACTAGCCTTGAACTGAAGAGCTGAGGGACAGCGCCCAGGCCCAGAGTTCAAGCTCCACGACCGACAAAAATTTAAAAAAAAATAAATAAAAGTAGGGTTTCTTATGAACTTAAAAAATAAACAACACTGTGTGTGAAGCCGTTGGCTTTGCAGCTGATGCTGGATTCCACACAAGGCTGGAAATTGGGTTGGGAAGACGGAAGCAAGAGAACCAAGCTGGAGCCCACAGAGACAACTCTGAACAGAGAAAGTCCCTCTCTGCCTCCATGCCTTCACCTGGGAAGAGGCAGGGTGGTGTCCGGCAGAAGCCAGGTCTGAGCAGGCATGGGACCCACAAGACAGAGAAAACTACAGCCAGGCCCAGGGGAACAGAAGGAGCTGCAGGTTTGGCTGTGTGCCCAGCCCCCAAAATGAGCCCGAAGACAAATGATCATGTGCACTAATGGGAAAAGCAGCTGGTGCCTCTCCACTGACCTTCCAGAGCCTTCAAATCTCATGCAAATAGCCTTTTATAGCTTTCCTAACTCCGAGGTATGCAAGGAAGAGATTTGTAGGAGATGAAATGACATCTTAGCTGGATGGACACCATACGATCCACCACAGTCCATTTTAGACTTTTTCAGCAAGGGAACAGACCCATCTGATGATAGTAATAATTGTCATCTGATGCCAAGAGAACGGGTCAAGAGCTAGGGACACCAATTAATCTAGCCGTCTCTCCCTGTCAAGGAAATTCCACATGCAGTATAAACTCTACTTGTAGCCCAGGAAGAAGTATTTCCTTAGATATCTGCCTATCCTCCGCTATTCTTCAGGATGAGGTGAAAGAACCATCTCAACTACGTGTCTCCCTCTGCTTTATTCTCCAGATAACCAGAAGGTTCTAGCTCCAGTATTACCTTCCCAGTTGGCTGTGACTGGGGAAGAGCTCTCCCAAGATCAGCCTAACAACACACACTCTTAGCCATTCACCAATGGAGTTAAGCCACATTCAAACGCAGTTTAACCTCTTAACCATCAAGGCTGTGCTTAAAGTTAAGAGTTCAGGGACTTTTGCTTGCTAGTTAGGGTAATGGCCTAAAACAGCTACTCATCTCACAGACTAGAACAAACAACGCTCAGTCTGAAAATTAAAAAAATAAGTTACAGATTTTGTAAACCCATCAAGAACTGTCTCCGCTGAGCTGAAATTGACTTAAAAAGAAGCAACTAAACGAACTAAATTTCCACAAAGGACAACTTCCTTTAAGCGGGGAAAGAGGCCCAGGGTGGTTTTTTCTTCCTGGTAGATATAAGCAGACTACCTTTGACAAGGGGTAGAAAAACTGAATTTGCTTTTTCTAGAAAATTGGGAAAGCATTTTGGTGTTTGTCTTTGTTTGCTTTTTGGGGTGCTGGAGATCAAACCCAGGACTGCAGATGTGCTAGGCCAGCACTCTACCACTGAGCTCTATTCGTCAGTCCCTTGGCAAGTTTTGAATGGCTGTGTGGACAAGCATCATAGACTAACGCCTGGCAAGACATTGGTAGGACAGCTTTGCCCTTGCTAAAAGGAAGAAACACTATTAACACCATAGGAGGCCGTTGGGGTCATTCTACCCCATCTGTAATCAGTGTTTTGTTCTGAGTTCCCCGGCAACCAAGGTCAAAGGAGTTATTTACCTAAAAGAAAAAGTCTTTGACATCTAGTTAAAACAAAGCAAAGATAAGTGTATGAGATCTGTTAACTATCACCTTGAAGCTAGCTCAAGGTCATAATTTTAGTGCCACTCTTTAGCTTCATGTACATAGCTCCCTCGATGTTCACTCTGCCTTTTCCCCCACTTAATGTATATTTCAACCTGTAATAACAACTTGAGTTATTATTTGTATGTGCCCACGCCAGTCCAGCCAGCAAAGCCAGTGAGACTCCATCTCAAAGGAAGGAGCCGTATGTGCGATCATCCCAGGTGAAGTGGGAAGCCTAAAATAGGAGGCTCATGTCCATGTATGTCTCTGGCCAAAAATGCATGACTTTATCTCAAAACTTGCCAGCACAAACAAAGGTTAGAAGCATGGCTCAGTGGCAGAGCACCTGGCCCTGAATTCAAAACCCAATACCTAACAAAGCAAAATTGACAATGATTCTGTATTGACTACACAGAAGACCCTGATCACTGACTCAGCCTTTTTCAAGCCAGCGCCTTCCTGCAGGACCTAGCATAGACCCACGCTGAGAACCTGGCACGTTCTCATTTCATTGGCAAGTACGTGTGGCAAGCAAGCCCCCCGCTCTTAGAAGATTGGCCAAAACCAGCCAACAACTTCTTGGTCTTGTCCCTCAGGTACACTCCACTTCCTGAACATTAGGGTTTTCACCTTTTCACGGAGGGAGGTCCATGGGTGCTGAACCGCATGAAGTCTTGTGAATCTAAATGAGCTGGGTAATGGGACAGGAAGATGACGGCTGCCTGTTGAGTAGCAGGGACCGAGATTGAGACGGACCGTCCAGGACTGCCTGCAAAGCAGAAGCCGCAGAACAAGCCCTGGCTGAGGAACACAGCTGCGAGGCTCTGGAAGCCACGAGGGGAGGAAATGCACATACCCGATCTCACTTGCTGCATGCCTTTCCCGAGAGCTGCCCTACATGAAACAGCCAGAAATAATTTCCAGACCGCTTAAGTGCTGAGTTTTTAGTGGTGGCAGAGGCCTGCTGACATGCCAGCCACGGGTGTTTGATGGTTCCCCTCCATTCCCAACCAGATGTCTGTGAATAGCAATCCGCTTCGTCTCACCTCGGGGTGGCCAGAGGGGAAGTGGATTAGAGGTAGGTGGGCAGTGGGGGGAGGGTTTGAAAACCTCCTATTCCATGAGTGATTGCCTGGGATTATGTATGAGGTGTGATTACGAAGCAATGAGAACTGTTTTCATGGGTGACTTGTCTTGTGTGTAAAGCACACCTCATACATGGAATGTGTGTCATTTTATACAATATTGGAAAATTACAAGCAAGGGTATTCGGCAGGAAATGTTAAAATTGTTATTGAATGCTCTTCTGCACGGGAACCGTACTCTGCTTTTTCTTGGGTGCATGTCTGTCATTTGAAGAGAATAAAGAGTTTTTTCTTAGGAGAATGTCTCATTCCAGCCATGTTCCCCTTAAGAAAGGGAGAGAGAAATACGGAAACCATTGTGGTTTGTTGTTTTTTTTTTAAAGACCCTTCCCAAGCTTTTGGTAGTCCTTATCAACTATGGGGCAATGATACTTTTAAGAACTCTGTAATAGGCACACGTTGGAGTTAAGAAGGGGATTTTACTAACACGATGAAGATGGAAACAGCACAGGGCCAGGGCTGGTGGTGCCCTTTGAGATCCAGCTATGCCGGAGAGAGGAGGATTGTAATCTGAAGCTGTCCCTTAAGCAAAAAGAAAGCAAGACTCTACCTGAAAAATAGCTGAAAAGAAAAAAAAAGGTGTGGGGCAAGGCTCAAGTGGTAGAATACTGAGCCAACTTGAGCCCCTAAGTTCAAGCCCTGGTATGGAGGGAGAGGCGGAAAGGGAAAAACTGAGCAGGTGGAAGGCTGATAAAGATCCTGTGTGAAAGGCAAATTACCCTCTAACCCCTGTCTTATCTTTGAAAGGTAATCACCAAACATCCTGGAGATCGCCCACCAGGTAACTAGTTCCTGTTTTATCCCAAAGCTAAAGCAGTTACGATTCTCCCCAACTCATCCAGAGACAAAGACTGAGCTAATAAAGATCAGCCAGGCCATAGGAGTGACTTGAGACGGCTTTAACTCTGAGTACCTTCCTCGCCCTTTGCCCTCCATTCTCCCTGTTTAAACTGAGGCCTGAAGATGTACTGTCTTCTTCTTCCCATGGCTGCCATGGAATTAATCTCCTTTCTCTGTCCTTTGCCATGTCTCTTTATTTGCCATATGGGAGTGAGTAGCCTAACTTGGGATTCCTGGACTTTGAGCCTGGGGTCTAAAGACCCTGTTTCATCCGTAGGCTGGGATTGGCATTGCCAACTCTTGGTTTGGAGGTCTTCTGCCTGCACTCACCATCAGCTTTCCTGGGGTCCAGTTTGTAGGCAGCAGGTGATGGGACTTTCTACACTCCATCTGGACGTGAGCCAGTTCTTCATATTAAATCTCTTTGGACGCCTTCCCTCGAGAATTCTAACACGATCCACCCCCCCCCACAAAACCAGCAGAAACATCGCTTTCCACATGGGTTCCTGAGACTGCTAGGCTGGCCCCCAGTCCTAGGAGATTAACATGCATACCAGGAAATGGAGAGTTAAAAAAAATTAGATCCATCGTCATGCTTGTGAAGAGAACACACAGGGAAAAGAGGTCACAGTGGTGGTTCAGCCTTCAAAGGCTATGTGGCCAATAGAGACACCAAGAAACAAGAGCTAAGACCAACAGGGCCATTAAGATCAAACCCGCTTGGGCAGAGGCATACCGTGCTCTGCTCCAAAACCCAATTAGAAAATGTCCCACTATAACCATTCCACGAGTCTAAGCCAGAAAAAGACTACTTCATCCCTAATTTCCCAACCAACACACCAAATACGTGTCCAGAGCATTTAGAGCAACCAAATAAACTCAGTCCTTGCATGTGGCCAAGAGAAGAATTCAGGAGAGGTGACTGGCTATCAGGGAAGATGATAGAGAAGTTTATTAGAAAAGAAACTTGGCACAGAAGAGAGCACAGGGCACAGACATAACCTGGGCAAGATGAGAGCCATCTTGTGCCATCTGCAGCTGCGGTTGTTACAGAACTTGACGTTAAGAACTGGAGACCTTGAAAATAGCTTTCTGATTGGTGGGTTTCCTCTCTGTGTTCTGCAAGTTTGTGCTGCCATAGATCGACTGCCTGGTCCTTGTTTCCTCAGTCTCTTGTCCTTCTTACTTGCTCATTCTCTTATAGCCCTTCCTTATCTGATAGCCAGACGTGCATCGCCTTAAATATTATGAACAATAGGAGCGGATCACAAGGCTCAATAAATAGGTAGGTGCATGTGATCATAATAATAATATTTTTCTAAATGAACTCCAAGACATAGACGCAAGAGGTTTTTTGTCATTGTTGTTGCTACTGCTTTTGTTATCTTTTCCTTTTGTCTTGTTTGTTTGTCTTTGGGAGGGGAGCACGATGTGGGACAAAGGGTGAACAAATACAGCAGTGATACTCACTAGACACGATGGAGAAAATGAACACTACAACTTGTGGGTGGGGACAGGAGGGGGAAAAAACTGGGAATGAGGGAAAGGTTGATAGGGTTCAAAAAGAAGTGTACTCATTACCTGACTTACGTAACTATAGCCCCTGTGTATATCATCTTTACAATAGCAATCAAATATGTAAATATATATTATGAACAAAAATACAGCAAAGGCAGAGGACAGGAAGACCTTGAGTTGGAGGACAGCTTGGGCTACACAGAAATCCTGTCTCAAAAAAAAAGAAGGGAAGGGAAGAATGGGAAACTAAAGCTCTATCTCTACATGCAATAACCTCAAGAGACAGCCCCTGCACACTGTGGAGAAGCACAGGAATAAAGCTCTTGATACTTATACTCAAGCATGAGGGAGCCAGGGTATGGGCGACAAACTCTCACACCCACTCACAAGGTTGCATAGTCATACAATTTCATTATCCAAACCAACTCTGGAAGGGGAAGAAGCTGTATTAATACTTACACCAAAATGAATCCACCAAATGCAGTCATTATTGGAAAACAGATGTTTGCCCATGCTACCCAAGGTAGCAGAATTGAAGTAGATAAACACAAGTAAAAGACAAAATGGCTTACTGGGAAGCAGCAAAAGGAGGATTGCAGTTTAAGGGCATCCCAGGCAAAAAGTCAGTGAGACCTTATCCCAAAGAACAAGTTGGGTGTAGCACTTCATACCTGCAATCCCAGCTATGTAGGAAGCATAGACAGGAAGACCACATCTGAAAAATAACTAAGAATAAAAGGATTGAGGGTCATGTAGTAGAGCATCTGCCTAACAAGTATGAGTTCTTGAGGTGAATCTTGAATCACCACCAGAAGCAAAGCAAAAGGAAAACTATTATTTCAAAAGTCAAGGTGGTTTTGACAATACCTCCTCTTTTATAAAGAATCACAGAATCTGAGAAAATTAGAGACTCCAATTCAGCTTAATACAGCCTTTCATTTATATT
This sequence comes from Dipodomys ordii, assembly GCF_000151885.1. NCBI lineage: Eukaryota > Metazoa > Chordata > Mammalia > Rodentia > Heteromyidae > Dipodomys > Dipodomys ordii. The sequence goes on along the minus strand of NW_012267335.1, from coordinate 68,547 downwards.
TTAGCAAAAAGAAAGCCCAAATCATCAATATAGCAATTGTCTTGCATGTAAAACTGATCTAAAATGTTTTGACACCACTCAAAATTTGCATTTATACAACATTCCCTCTCCATTAAAAAATGTTAATCCTGAGGCAGCTGTGGTGTTCCCCAACTGTAAATCCAGCACTGGGGAGACTGAGACAAGAGGATCTCAAGTTCTAAGCAGGGCTGAGTTAGACAGCAAGTGTGACTCAAAAACAGCACACAACCTGGGCACTGGTGGCTCATGCCTGTCATCCTAGCTGCTCAGGAAGCTGAGATCAAGGTTTGAATCCAGCCCGGACAAGAAAGACTGTGAGACTCCGATCTCCAATCGACTCCCCAGAAAACCTGACATAGAGCTGTGGCTCCAAATGATAGAGCACTAGCCTTGAGCGAAAAAGCTCGGGGAGAGTACCGAGGCCCAGAGTTCAAGCCCCACAAGGGACAAAATACACACACAACACAACACGAAATTATCCTAGTCTGGCAAATTACCTTGATTTGTAAGTCTAAATTATTATTTACAAGGGGTTGGGGAGCCCACATGGGTGCTCTAAGAGCTTCTCTTGGGCAAGGAGGTGTCAGCGTAGCTCCAGCCTGTCTGGAAACTGACATTTGTCTGCAGCTCACCACTCCAGGGCTTGAGTGAATCGGATAATTACAACGTGGTAAATTCCACAGGCTCCCCACCCAGCGCCATCCAGCATATCAGACCCGAATCTCAGTCTCACCCAGGTGCCAGGGAGAGGCGGGCCCTGTGATCTCTACAGTTCTTCCCAAGAGACAAAGCAATGTGTTGTCTTTTTCCGGAGGAAAGTCTCAGAGACCTCAGCAAAGTCACCAGCTTAAGGAGATACAAATTTGGTTAATGTCGAGGCCACAAAAGTAAAGGAGGACTACCTTTTGGAGGTCTACTTTGTACCAGGTATTTTTTTTAACATATCATCTCATCTAATAATAGATACTGTTATTATTACTTTATAGGCTTGAATTAACTTGGTGAAGGTGACAGAACTGGGAAGTACCAGAGTCAAGTCTCACATTCTAATCTTAAGAGATCCACAGTGACATTTCAACCTAGTTTGAGATATCAAGAAGGAAATACCTTAACCCTAACTCTTCCCCCTCCTCTCCCCCCCCTCGGGGATATTTTGTCCACTTCCTTGTGAATGCAAGATCAACAGATGGTAGGGGAGAGAGAAGTAGAAAGGTTTGAGTCCCTGGCTGGGAGAGAGAGAATTCGAATCTCTCTTGAGATTCTGGGTCAGAGATATTAAGGTTAAATGGCCACCACTAAAAATATTGTTGATTGTAAGAACAGAAAGACAAGGTCTCTCCACACCCCAGCACCATTCTCATGATGACACCGCATACTCAGTGGGCTTACAGCCAAGTCAGTTACAATCTGTGCTGGTCACAATACAAATACAGCTACAGCTGCTTCTGGGGAACAGAATTAGCTCCCCTCCCTTTGGGGCTAACGTGGAGCACAAAAGCCCAAGTTTGAAGAGAAGACAGATTGCCCTCTTTGAGGAAAGAGTTTTCAACAGAAATCACAGCTAATTGGAAAAGTTTCCCTTGAGATGTAAACCAAAGCAGGGGAATAAAACAGGTGCTCTGACGGAAAATACCACAAAGTCAATATTTTCACCTGAGAAGCAGCATACATTTATTCATAATGGTAATTATGTGATTTGTGTGTATCTTTTCCATTTTTCTTTCAAGATATGCCACAAATGTAAATAAGGTTAAAATATTGCTGTTTATCTTTTCATAGTGCTAAGGAATCAAACAAGGCCAACACAAGCTAGGCAACTGAGCTACTACCCCAACATCTACAATACTTGCCAATGACTTCATTTATTCTTCAATGGATTAATAAATTTTTACCATCAATAATTTTTACATATCAACAATGTACTAGGCCTAAAATAACTACAGAACTGATTCAGAAAGGCTAAGAAGAAATTCAAAAGTTTGAAACAAACAAAAACAAACCAGTCTGTAATTGCTTTGGTAGCATAAATGCTAAAATTGGACCACTAGGGAGAAGATTAGATGTGTACACATTATCTTGTTTACTTAGAGGGGCAAAATATAAAGAACCACTTTGTAACACATGTAACTATTTTTTTGTCAGTAGTGGGGCTCGAACTCAGGGCCTGGGTGCTGTCTCTGAGCTTTTTCACTCAGTGCTAGTTCTCTACCACTTGAGCCACAGTTCTACTTCTGGCTTTTTTATGGTAGTTAATTGGAGGTAAGAGTCTCATAGACTTTCCTGCCTGGGCTGTTTTTGAACCTCCATCTTCAGATCTCAGTCTCCTAAGTAGTTAGGATTACAGGCATAAGCCACTGAGATCCTAGAGTAGGCATACAGTAAACTCTTAGAGGATAACTTAAGCTACAGCAGAAGTAAAAGCAGACATCAGGCTAAGATGAGAAAGAGCAACCCACACAGAGGAAACAGCATGAGCCAAAACCTGGACAGGATACAGAACTTGACTGGTAGGTGAACCTAAGGACAGGTCACTGAGGGGTGGGATTGCCAAAAGTATAAGGTTAATGTGGAGTGGGTTTTCTCATGGCAGAAGAACTTTGGTAAGAGCTTTGATTGCTATTCTAAAACTCATAAGACACCATAACTTAATGTTCAAGTTGCTTGGGGAGTTAACATAATGAAAATTAGAAGTCACTTCAGCTCCATTGGGCTTCAAGAGCAAATTATCTACAACATAGAAAGTGATGTAATCTAATTCTTTTTGGTGTCACCTTGCATTACACTCCATGATATTGAGCATCAAGTAGACAAAGATCAAAGGTCATAGTTCCGTCGGAGAAATCACGTCATCAGAACTGGCATGGTTCACTTTCCCCCACATGGCAGACACCTTGTGTACTGTTTCACCTTGTGACATTGTGACTTGGGGGGTGAGGGGTATGTGTGGAATTGTATGCTTTTCATGAAGCAAATGTTAAAACACAGAAGACTTTGAAAATAATGTGTGATTTTTGATGCATCATTTCTGAAAATGAGATTCCTGCATTAGTTCTAATTAGCAGAATATTGTGAGCTTATTTTGCTTCCTGCAAGCTTTTTCTCTGCCCTCTATGAACTCATATTTACATTCTGAAGCAGGCTTAAGCAAGAAGATAAGAATGGTCCCGTTTCTCCAGATAGAAGAGGGTTTGAAAAAAATAGAGAATCTTGGAGCTAATTGTGTAATATTTGACATATTTACATACACATTCTTAAATGTCTTAAAACTGCTATTCCACCATCAAAAGTGATAATTAAGGTTAGCCATTAGTGTACCACAGGCTCCTCTGGGTGGTTCTCTGAAGTGATATCAATGGCCAAGACCAGGTTACAACCAGGTAGTGTAAATAAACACTAGAAGCTGTGTTGTCATTATATTTTCTCAGAGCAAGAATACCTAGATGACTAAGCCCAGAGTTCAAGCCCCACGACCTACAAAAAAAATAAAAAGAAAAGAAAAGAAAAGAATACCTAGGTGAGAAGCACTGTGATTAGAATGTGCTTGGTAATTACTGCTGTGCTGACAGAACTCGGGTGTCAGATGCCTGTCCCACTGCCCGGTCTTGGAAGTGGCCATGATGATCTCATGATGGTGAAAAACTGTAATTACCAAATAAGTCACACCACACATTTTGACCTAACAAAATTTTTAAAAAAATCTTATGCTCCTCCTTTCTGGAATAAAGAGTGAGAGGATTTTACCCCAGACTTCAAAATTAAGATGGCGGGCACCGGAAAGGCCGCTCTGCCTTCCTTGCTTGCAGACAAAGCCAGCCTCCCTTTCTAGGGCTTCCCAATGCCACCAGAAGGGTGTGGCAGGTATGTGATAAACATACCTGTAAGCTTCTTTCTTTTTACTTCTGAACAAAGCCATTGTTATGTGGCCTCCATTTAATTTTTTTTCTTTTTTTTGTGTGCTTAAACTCAGGACCTGGTGCTCTCGCTTAGCTTCTTTGCTCAAAACTGTCACTCAACCAAATGAGCCACACCGCCACTTCCAGCTTTTGGATGCAGATAGAGTGTCTCATGGACTTTTCTTCTTCAAATAACTATGATTACAGTCATGAGCCACCAGCACCTGGCTTTAAAAGGATTTGTCTTGTTTTGGTCAATTGTAGGGCTTGAACTCTGGGACCTGGGTGCTGTCCCTCAGCTCTTCAGCTCAAGGCTAGCACTCTACCACTTGAGCCACAGCACCACTTTCAGTTTTCTGGTGGTTTATTGGAGATAAGAGTTTCATGGACTTTAGCCTCCTGAGTAGCTAGATTACAGAAATGAACCACTGGCACCCAGCTAACAAGGATTTTTAAATGGACTCTCAGGGAATAAAACTTTTGTCCAAAGAAGCTATAGAACCAAACCAAACCAGAATGCTATGGTTTGCTCTGGATGAGGAGATAGACGGGACTGGTGAATCATGGTCTCCAGCCTCAGTCTGTCTCTGTACCCATCCTCCAAGGATGTGATTATAGTTTAAGGGCCAGGCATTGCCAGGTTTCCCCTCAGCTCTGGAAAAGCATACCTGGTAACTCCTATCCCAATTTCTTGAAGATATTAGAGGCTTACATTTCATTCTCCCAGCCGGCAGATGAATGGATTATCAGAATATTTTATATATATATATATATATGGGATATTATTGGCCTTTAAAATGGAAGATAAAAAGCTGGGTCGTGGTGACTCACACCTGTGATCCTAGCTACTCAGGAGGTTGAGATCTGAGTATTGAGGTTTGAAGCCAGCCTAGAAAATCCATGAAACTTTAATCTCCAATTTACCATTAAGAAAGTGACGTGCAGAGCGGTGATTCAAGTGACTGTACTGAGTGTCAGCCTTGGTGGGAAAATTCAAGGGATAGCACCTATGCCTTGAGTTCAAGCCCTAGTACTATCACACCAGAAGGAAGGAAGGAAGGAAGGAAAGAAAACTTTCGTATTTATGAATGGATCCTAAAATGTTAATAAAAATAATCTAGGCACAAAAGAACAAATGGTATGATTCCACTTCCCTGCGATACCTAGAGTAGTCAAACTCATAGAGACAATTCAGGAAAATGGACATGAGAGTGGAATGGGGGAGAAACAGGATGTGTTTCTTTTCTATTCTTTTCTTTTCTTGTTGGTCATGGGCTTGAACTTAGGGCCTGGGCACTGTCCTTGAGCTTTTCTGCTCAAAGTTAGTGCTCTCCCACTTTGAGCCACAGAGCCACTTCTGGTTTTTCTGGTGGTTAATTGGAGATAAGAGTCTCACAGACTTTCCTGTCTTGAACTGCGGTCCTCAGACCTCAGCACCCTGAATAGCTAAGATTATGGGTAGAATCTATTTCTTAATGGATGGAGTTCAAGTGTGTGAACTCTTCCTAGGAGTGTGAAGTACCGGAAGTCCATTCTATCATCACTTCCTTATTGTAGCAAATGAAATTAATGTTCAGAGTAAGATGTTAAGAGAGGACAGAATTGCCTGGGAGCCTTCTCTGTCCTCACCCATGGTGTGGAGTCCCCAGTAAAAAGTCAGCCCCTGTCTGCTTATCCCTGATGCTTTCCTACCTTCCCAAACCAACCCATCAATTCCCTAGCAGCAACCGCTCTCTCCAGGTGCTGAGGCCATGGGGCAGAGGACAATGTGGGCCTCTGGTTTCTATCTTGTGAGACCCGCAAGCCTCTTTTCCAGTAGTTTTAGGACCAGGTGAGCCCCACCTGTTTCTCCAATTCTTTGTATAACTTCCCATCCGAAGGAGTCTTTTCTTCTCAGTGTCTTTCCATGGCAAACCATCCTTTCCATATTTAGGAAACACATACTCGTTAGGAAATTCTAGTTGCCCTACTTGAAAGCTTTAATTTCCTACCACACATCATCAGTTCCTATGGCTACCTCATATGGGTAAGCTCTAGCTGCCATTGTGATGTTTGGAATGGGGAGGGAGAGAGAGAAAGACTGGGGGATGGGGGGTAGAGGGGGGGGAGAGGGAGCGCTTGAACATACAGCTGTTAAAACAAAACCAGCCCAAAATGCTGTATCTCCAAGACAAGACTATTACCATCTATAATTAACAGGGGAAGGTTCATTAATAAGAAACAGAAACCACTCATCATCTTTTAAACAGGAAAGGATTTAACACATGGAATTTATTCTTTACCAAAAATATATATATACATATACATATATATATATATCCATATATATATATATATATATATATATATATATATATATATCCTTGGCTAAAATGAATCCTAGGACATTTCTTAGAGCTTACTTGCTAGGAGGCTCTTCGATCCTGAGGCGATGAGCTAAACGATTAGTGCAAGTAGAGAAATTAGGAGATGGGAGTCCTAATCTACCCAGGACCTGCAGCTTCCTCTCCATGGTAACGACTCTCACCAGACACAAAGCTGTAGAGCAGACCCAGTCACCTCACTGCCAGAAATTGTCGTGTCTGGATGGCTTTGTCTGTAGAGGAATGAAGGTCTCCCCAAGCCTCACAGAGGCTTACCAAATCAGAGCAGTGCATTTTGGGAAATGAAATGTTCAGATTTCCAAATTCTGCACTACAGGAAAACATAGCAGGAAAAAAAAAAATGATGCAATGAAGGTTGAATCCGTCAATGAATAGCATCTCCCGCCCTGAGGGAAAGGCGGCGGTTGCCATGACAACCACTGCAGGCTTCCGGTGACCTCCGTGGCTCTAATTGCGCCACATCTCCCGTGCAGTGCCTGCTACAATGTCTGACACCTATGTCAGATGCCCACAAATATTGAGTGGATAGAGGCCAGGTGTGTAGCTCTGTAGTAGAGCTATTATTTGGTATGTTCTGGGTTGGAACTCAAGCACCACAAAAGAATAAAACATTTTAAATGATAAAAGCGTGAATCAATGAATAAATGCATAAGGATATCATAAAAATAAACATTGACAGGTTTGGTTTGGTTTTGGGTTGTTTTTTTTTAAGACATGGTCTTTCTATGTAGCCTAGATTGGCCTGAAACTCACAATCCTCCTGTCCAAAGTGCTGGGATTCCAAGTGTGTGCTGCTCTCCTGCTTTACCCGATTCTTTAAAGACAATCCTTAAATGATGCAGGGATGGTGGTTGCTGTTGTTGAATAAAAAACCCTTATGTTCTTGATTGTCTTTTTCCTTTTTCTTTCTTCTTTTTTATTTTTCAGAAAATTCAGCAAGTAAAATTTTTTATAAAAAGATAGAAGGTAGCCAGAGAATTCTCCTTCCTTTGTTGGACAATGCATTTCCTTCTCAAATGCCTGTGGTTTGGTTACCAAACGCTTCCTCCAAGGAAGAAGTCTTCCTATTTTGTTTATTTTTAGAAGCTAAAGGCTGCACATAGAGAAAGCTCTTGACAGCTAGAATCTCAAAAGGGAACTTCTAAGTAATGTCACTGCAGCTCAGAAGTGCAGTGTCTGTGAGTTAGGTCATGACAGTACAGTCCTGTTATGGGTCAGCGTTGGATCCTCTGTTCTATACATTAAGCACCATTTTTAAACCTATGAAACTAAGAAAGATTGGCAACCAAATACATTGACCCTAAATACAATGTCATCATATCCTTTCCTACTTAAAATTGGAATTAGCTATAGTAGGCACTAAATCGTGTTTTCAGGAGAAGAAATAGAGGTTGCCTATTGTATGTTGCACGCCTGTTCTGTATATTCATTCACTTTTTTTGACTTTGATAATATTCTCTCACATACATTTGTTCCTCTAGTAAAGATCTAGCATGTCTGACACACAAAGCCTAGTGAACGATTCTAAAGGGGAGTACCCTGGACAAGCACATACACAGGTCCAATCATGTAGGGCTGTGATCTACTTCACAAAAGGACATTTTCGCTCATTCCTTCTTTGGGATTTCTCCATAGACTCAACTCCTGTTGCTCCTTAAGTCAGAATCCAATCTATTCTCCAAAGCCCATGTCAATGGTTGATTGCTCAATGAAGACCCTCTCAAACTCTGTAACTGTGATCAATTACTAACTTCTCTGGAATTCCATAGGAATTCCTCCACTTGTCTATTGCAATACATATCAAAATACTGCGTAGGGTAGACATTGTTGGATACATACTTCTGATCTAGAAATATGTCAGGCGAACTTGCTGTAGAAACAAATACTTTAAATGACTGGGGGAAATATACCCCTCACAGTTAATGTTTAGCTTATCTTCTCAAAAGAGAGGGAGTATTCAAGTGCCAGAAACACAGAGGGACTGAGAGGTAGACTGAAAGACTGGTAAGCATGGGAATTGAGGCTCCACCCAACCTTGGCAAATGGATGAAAGAAGTTGAGTCAGCCAGGCACTGGTGGCTCATGTCTGTAATCCTAGATACTCAAGAGCTCACAGTTTGAAGACAGCCTGGGCAGAAAAGTCTGTAAGATTCTTGTCTCTAATTAACCAGCAAAAAGCATGAAGTGAGGAGGTAGCTCAAACAAACAAGCTTAGCAAAGAGTGTGAGGCCCTTGGTTCAAACCCTAATACTGACACACACACACACAAAAGAAAACAAATGAATGGAAAGAAAGAAGGAAAGGAAAAAGAAAAGGAGAAAGAGACAAAGAAAAAAGAAGAGAGGGAAGAAGGAAGAAAAGAAGGAAGGAAGGAAGGAAGGAAGGAAGGAAGGAAGGGAGGGAGGGAGGGAGGGAGGGAGGGAGGGAGGGAGGGGAAAAAAAGGAAGGAAGAGAAGCAAGTATGCAGTAGAGTAGACCTTGCGATGATCTGGCTTTAATGCCCAATAGGAGCATTAATAAGATCACTGAAGAGGGAGAGCAAGCACTGAGGTGACTCCATAGAGATAATATCACTCACAAGCTTCAGTTTTAGCCAAAGAGTACTCAAAATCTCAGCCATCAAGATCAAGAAGATGACAATAAACTCTGGAGGAAAAAACAAGTCTTCTATGAGAAATAAAAACACCAACTTTACTGCTTTCCTTGGCTTCTACTCTCAATTTACTTTATCAGCTCCTGCATGGAACCTTTGAGCATAGAAATGACTCTAGTTGTGGGCCAGGTTTGCCTCCAGACTCCCTGGAGGAACTGATACTCAACTTTCCACACCTGAAGCATGGAATGACTACAGCCCAGCATACCTAGTGTTAGCCCTTTCCTGCCTGTGAAAGAAAATACCTGTGCAAGTCAACTGAGGGAAGGGTGATTCATTCTGCCTGACAATTTCAATCTGTGGTTGCTCGGCCCTACTGGAGCTGGTCCATGGTAAAGGAGCCATGATGAACTGTCCGTCCACTTCACAGTGGCCAGGAAGTGCAGAGGGACATGTACACCCTTCAAAGGCATGCTTTCCATGACCTACGTTAACCAATTAAATCCAAGTTTCCATCACCCCTCAGGAGCCATATCAAATTGTGAACCCCTCGATGGATTCTGAGGTCAGAGACCTCATGATTCAATCACCACTCCAGAGCCCCACCTCTGAGCATTGCTACCTTGGGAATCAAGGTTTCCACACTTGAGCCTCTCTGAACATTTAACCTCACTCATTTGGTCCCAAGGCCAAGCCTCCTTTGATTCCCATAGTGTAAGAAGAAGACAGCATCTCACCAGCCACAGTCTTAGCAAAGGGGCTGAGCTTATGTTTAAATACTAGGGAAAAAAAATCAAAGAAATCCCAACCAGGGGATTGTGCAAAGTAACTCTCTTGTAATTTTTCAAAACTGTCAAGGTCATGGATAGCTAAGGAAGGCTGAGGGAATGTTCTAGGCCAAAGGAGAATGAAAGAGGTGTGACAACTCCATACAAGGCCTACTTCTCAACTGGATGCTCTTGCTTGAAAAGACATTTTTTAATTAGGAGGTCTGGCAAACCCTAAATGAATTCTGAAGAGTAGGTGGTAGTAATTTGTCAGTGTTAATTTTCTGACCTTGATAGCTGTATCATGTGGTGTAGGGAAATGTTTTTATTTATAGGAAAGACATCATAAATTATTTAGGGATAATTAGATATTATGTTGGCAACCCTCTCTCAAATGATTCAGAAAAAAATCTTTGTACCTAACTTGAATGTTTTCTGCCACCATGAGTTGGTTAAAAAATACTTTTTAGAGGAAGCAAACACGGCAAGGATAGTTTTGAGTACGATAGACATGGAAACTAAACTAAGAGTGGACAAAAGAATTTCACGCTGAATGATACCATTTGCTTATGCTCTAAGTTAGAGGAATTTTTCCTTTTAGAAACTATACTTTTATTATCTTTAGTTAGTTGCATAAAGTGGCGGCCATTCAACAAATCAGTTTCTAGGTCCCGTGTATTTTGATCTGTCACTCTCCCATCATTCTCTCTCATCTCCCCCAGCCCAACAATGGAGGGTTGTTTTTTTCTTTCACTCATTCATTTGCTCCAAATGAAGCTATGTTTGGGGGGAAAAAAGAATCCAAAACATTCTTATTAAGAATTCCTTTTCCTGCAACAGTTGCAATCGATTTTTAAATATTGACTATGAGTAGATTGCTTCTTCTTTTTAAAATTGTTTCCAATCCTGAGGGAAACATCCGGAGACTCATCTACCCGAGGCATATACTCTTCGCCTGAACCCCAGGCCTAGCGCCCCACCCTCCTCCATTTCTTTATATATCAACTGTTTGAAGATACAATAAACAATAAACAAGGTCTTTGGAGGTAGCTTAGAGGACTTGAACCAACAACTACTAAGAAAACCTTGGATAAAATTCTTACTTCGGGGGAAGTAAGAAATACAGAAAATGTGGCTGATTTTATAACCCATTCAATGGGAGATGTGACACTTGAAGCTCCAATACTATCTGTTAAGATTAATTGAACTACAAAGTAGTTGAGTATAGGAATGAATCAGACTTTCCCTTTCTGAGCATTCTACGTTACATTAAGGATTTCCCACTGAATGAAACAAAAAAGCTGGTAACTACATGAAATGAGGTAGGTGATTTCAATACCATTCCAGGAAAAGAAACCAGCCTATTCATAGTGGTTTGTGGTATCTAACTGTTCGCCAGTCTACCATCTATAGTCTGGCTCAGATTCCCATATGAGGGAATTTAAGGTTAAGATAAGTCCTTAAGAAGCAGGAATTCGGGAACAAAAAAAAATGTACTGTAATTACTTCAATACACACCCTTCTTTATATATTTGTAATGATAAAAGATCATAGTATAATGTCTTATGAGACAGGACAGTAATGATTTTGTAAGGTAATCAGTCTGTCTAAGTGGTAACCAAGGACAGCAAGGCTGAGATGGGAGCTCCCTTTTTTATAACTTCAGAAACCGCCACTGTGCCAACAGCGGGTAGTGGCCATTGACAGCGTCCTCCACTGACAATAATGGCAGAGCAGAGCTCCTCGGATGGCTGACTCATTTTCCAGATTTCTCCTGTGAGGACACTGGACTGAGCATTTAGAATCCACATAAGACCCCGGGAATTCAGGAGCTTACCACTAGAGAGAGGAATCACAAGGGGGAAAATACTATCAAATGAACTGAAATCAGGTAACAGAGATATCATTTTATATTATTACCAAGCTCTTAAAGATGGACACGTCTGCTGCATTCAAATGGATGTAGTCAACTCATTACATGCCTATACTTCTGTGTGAGTCAGCTTTCTATTGATCTGACAGAACCCCTGAGATAAACAACTTAAAAAAGAGGAAAGATTTGTGTGTGTGACTTCTAGCTTCAGAGGTTTGTCTGTGGTCGCCGGGCTTTGTTGTCTTGGCCTGTGATGAGGCACAGCATCATGGGAATGAATACATATAGTTGAGCAAAGATGCTCCTCTCATAGTGGCCAGGGAGCAAAGAGAGAGAAGAGGAGGGGCAGACGCCCACTATCCCCTTCTAGGAAGTGGATATGACCAAGGACCTAACTTCCTTCCACTAGGCCTCACCCCCTCATGATTACATATACTGCCCGCAGGTACCAAAATATGGCGACTAAGTATTAATATACCCTTTTGTTATAAATGTTTGATGTCATATGTGTGACATAATATACAACACAATATCATATAAACAAAAAGTACAATACATATATTTGTATTACATATTACATATGTAATACAATTTACATACACAGAAAATCAAATTTAGTATCAGCCATTTAAGACAAGATGGCAGAATTCTGTAGAGCACCAAGGAAAGACTAGTTTTTCTAACCTAAAAATAATCATAGGAAAATGAGTGTAGGTTTGCTGAAGGTACTGATCCAAGTTTGAGTAACAGCATTATTCCTATAACAGAATTGTTATAGAAATTGTTTTAACCTTTGGATATTTCAAATATGGGTAGAGCATAAAGAATATTTGTCCTGAAATAACTAGCTCTAATTTACAATCTAAACCTACCATAAGTATAAAAATCAGGACAGACCTCTCTGATTAATGGACTTTGAATGCTTCAAATGAACATTTTCTAGAGGGAGTATACCCTGAAGGCAATTTCTATCTCTGCTGCCCAATCTTTATTATATCATTGTCTATAAGCTGTTTCTCTAACTAGGTCATTACTACTTATTAATCATTATAAATTCTTTATTGCCTTAATTGTTCCTGACCACCATTATTTTAACCTAACTTTCAGAATGACATGAACATAGTTTATCACCTTCAATATTTGTATAAGCATTAAATATGCTACTGAGAAAAATCTACTAAAATCCTGATTGAATATAAAATAAAAAAATCTTAAATGCTTTTTTGAATTTCAAGTAACCATTGGTGTAAAGAACATATGAGATAATATGTTTATATTGGGTTTGGAAATTTGATATTATAGAAGCAACTTGAGAATACTACAGCCCTTTTCTATGTACTTCTGCTTTGGGAAAAATAATGTGGTAAACCTCTCAACTATGTCTGGAAAATATGGATAGAACAAACTGCCTGCATGTTCTTCTGCAGCAGTGTTAAGAGAAAAAAAAATATATCTACTTCTTATAAGAATGTTACTTATGATTTTAATGTCTTTGTTATTTTTTATTGTTAGAGTAGCACCAAATTACTGGATACCATTGTGACTAGATGGAGTTTAGATGAAATATGGAAGTTTGATTTTGGAAGTTAAATGTCTAACAGAAGAATCACAACTTTCCCCTGGGGGATATGTAAGCTTGTGATATACATATATAATATCACATATATGTTTTATATATATGTGTGTAATACAATCATATATCATACATAATTGAATTTTTCTTTCATTTAGCTAATACTTTCATTACCAAGTTAACAGAATTTTCTAAATTTACATTTTTGATACTTAAACTTAGTTTCAATCATTTCCTCATGCATATTTATAAAGAATGAGTTATATTTTATATTAATATGTACATGAAGTGCTATAAGAATCCTAAGTGAGAAGGAGAACCAGGTTTCTATAGTAGAGCAATAAACAAGAAAACTTAAGTTCCCTCTTTGCTTTATGCCTTTTCTCCCTAAAACCATTGAAAATTAGGGGGGAGGGTGTAAAAATCCAAGCTTAGCTTCAAATTCAAGCCAGTGTACAGTCACTACGCCTTTCACTGAAAGTAGTTTCCCCCTTGCTTTTTCCCATGGGAGGGAATCTTGGCACATGGCACCCAGAAACGAAAACATGAGGCAGCAGCCGAAAACTTCCCTCATCATCTTTTATGCAACAGATAATGGAATAGCTGGAGAACTGCCTTGCAAAGCAGAAGTTTCTGGCTCCAAGTGAAGATTAGCTAAGGCCTTTGTGAAATAAAGCAGCACAAAGCAAACCAAGAAATAGCCACATCAAGTTCCTTATGTAAGGGGCTCCAACAAGAGAATTTGCTTTGTATTTCTTAGGCCAGGTGAACTTGGAAGGAAGGACCACTTGCACTCAAGGCCGCTCTCAATAGATAGCCTTGCTCATCTGTGAGGGCCAAAGAGAAGCGTAGAGAACAAAGACCATTACTTTTCCTTCTGGGTTGGTTCAGTTTTTCTCCTCCAGGTGACTTAGGTGATTGCCTATAAAATATTCCCCAGTAGAGAGTCTTTGATGGATTCATGAGAGCAGAAGGGATTGTTTCTGATCATAAGAAAATGGGAGGAAAATTTTGGGATTGAGCTGCTTAGTAGTTGAGAGATAAAAATCATTCTGAAAGTACTCTAAGCATAAAGTTTTTACTCAAGCAAGTTTTACGTTAAGGAGTGTTAGGAAAGGGTATAGAGGAAAGAGAATGAGCTAGGGGCACGTGGACTTTCAGCCAGCAAAGGGCCATCTCCCTGTGCTCAGCTCTGCCTAGCTAAGCCCGAGAAAGCAGGGTCTTGCACCCACCTAAGAGAATTAGGTCACCATTGGAAGGATGAATGATTGGCAAATTGGATGGTATTTCTCAGTCTGGGAAAAATAAAGGAGTGTCTCAATAAATGAAATGTCAAATAAAATGTCTTAGCCTGCAAATTCTGTAATTGCATCAGAGAGAAGAATCTGCTTGTTTCTATAAATTTTAAATCATTAAATGACCCAAATTAATCAGTCCTTGGCTTCCTGGAGCCACCAAACTTCATTCGCATTAAGATTGAAAGGCAGACAGTAAAGCTTTTTACTAAGTCATTAAATTTTGGCCAAGTATAACCATATATGTGTGTGTGTGTGTGTATATACATATATATATACATATATATACTTCAGTACGATGTGTAACATAAACATCTTTTGAAGAGCAAATGTACCTTAATTCTTAAGAGGGTCACAGATGAGATTCTTCAAATAAACAACTTGCAGAGTCAGATCAGGGTTGGAGAATGGCACAACTGGTAGTGTCAGCCTACCAGAGAAGGGTGAAATTTAGTATTTTTATGAGTATATAGCAATTGTACAAGGTGAGGGGTTTTACTGTGATAGTTTCATGCATCAATATAATGTATGAAAATTATATTGATATTCACCCTCTCCTATTTCTTACCCCTTTCCCTCCAATTCTCTTTTCAACTTTCTCACAAAAAGTGTTTGTGTTTTGCTATCGCCTTTTCTCGCGATGTACTTCTACCGTATTTTCCTCCCTCATCTTTTAGCTCCTCTCTTTTACATCAGATAGCTTCTCCCCATTGGGCACTCTTTTGCACTCATGTCTTTTTTTTCCCCAGAGGTAGATTATGCAGATGAGAGCAGACATTGAGCATCTGCTTTTCTGAGTCACCCTTCTTTAGCTGAACAGAATGATCTCTAGTTCCTTCCCTTTTCTTTCAATTACATAATTTCATTTCCATGACTGCATAAAACTCCCTAGTGTGTGTACATTACAGTTTCTTTATCATTGCATTTCTTTATCCTTTACCTGTTTGAGAGGCTCGTAGTTTGATTCATAACCTGGCTCTTGTGAACAGTAGAGGGATCAGCATGAGTCTGCAGCTACCTCTGTTGTACGCTGACTTCCATTGCTTCCAGAATATGCCAGTCATCTTCATTTAACCTAGGGACATGATGTTTGCATGTCATACTTAAATGCCACAAGCCAGCTGATAACTCAGCCCTCGGAAAGGAGGTAAGGCCTCTGGGACCCACCAGAGGGAACTGCCTTTCTAACTGGAAGGTCAGTTTGGGATTGCTGTCTGGGGCCCTAGAAGCACCAAGTGCTGCATAATTAAAGACTGGTGTGTGAATGGGGTGTTGGTGGTTCAGGCTGTAATCCCGGCTACTCAAGAGGCTGAGATATAAGGATCACAGTTCAAAGGCACCTGGGTAGGTAACTCTCTCAAATCCTTATCTCCAATGAACTGTCCCCAAAAGAAGCTATTGACGCAATTAGTAGAGCATCAGCCTCTCCCCCACCCTCAGTAGTCATTAGGACAAAGTAACCTAGACCATCATCTTTCTTGAGTTGTAAAATGGAAATCTCTGGGGCTCCCACCCTGAGGGCACACAACTCAAATCCCATTTCCAGCTGGGATGGGTGATCACACACAGCGGGATTCTCTGGGTCTTAAGTCGGTGGGGGGGGGGCGGGGAAGGGCAGGGAACCAGGCTCTCTCTCTTTTGCACCTGACTCAGGGCACGCCCTCTTTAGAGGGTTCAACCCACCTCTCAAAACCCAGAAACTCATTCATTCAAACTCATTCATTCATTCATTCAACTTACTGAACTCATCACACCAACGAATCTGCAAAGGGTTTTTAATAATAATAATAATAATAAAGCAAGGCATCTGAAATAAATAACTAAAATCGAGGGCCCAGGCTCAGCCCGGCCCGGCCCGGCTTCCCCCCCGGGCAGGGGAGGCGGGCTCCGGGATGCTCTCCCTGCCCTTGAGTCTCCTTCCTTTGTAGATTTTTGGGGCCTGCGCGGTTCCGTTTCGCGGGCGGAGGGGCGCGTGCGCGCGCGGCGCGGGACC
>NW_012267335.1:0-51553 GCF_000151885.1 Dipodomys ordii | reverse complement strand
CCCCCGCGCGGAGCCCGGCCTCGCGATCGCGGGGAGGGTTGGGGAGGGGAGGAGTGCGGAGGAGGAGGGAGGGGGTACTGAGCGACCGCGATGGCCAGCACCCGGAGTATCGAGCTGGAGCACTTCGAGGAGCGGGACAAAAGGCCGCGGCCGGGGTCGCGCCGCGGGGCGCCCAGCTCCTCCGGGGGCAGCAGCAGCTCGGGCCCCAAGGGCAACGGGCTCATCCCCAGCCCGGCGCACAGCGCGCACTGCAGCTTCTACCGCACGCGCACCCTGCAGGCGCTCAGCTCCGAGAAGAAGGCCAAGAAGGCGCGCTTCTACCGCAACGGGGACCGCTACTTCAAGGGCCTGCTCTTCGCCATCTCCGGGGACCGCTTCCGCTCCTTCGACGCGCTGCTCGCCGAGCTCACCCGCTCGCTCTCCGACAACGTCAACCTGCCCCAGGGCGTCCGCACCATCTACACCATCGACGGCAGCCGCAAGGTCACCAGCCTGGACGAGCTGCTGGAAGGTGCGTGTGCTTGTGTGTGTGTGCGTGGGGGGGGGTCCCCCCGGGTCTCCCTCGCCCCCCACACCTCCCCTGGGCGCGCGGGGCGGCAGGTGCAGCAGGGCCTGAACCCACCGCGCGCGCGCCCCCTCCCCTCGGCCCGGCGTGGCGGAGACTGGGGGGGAGGAGGGGAGAGAGCACAGGTCGGGTGCTTTGTGGGGTGCTGCGCTTTCCCCGCTTCAGAAGCTTGGGGTGATGGGGGGGAGGGAGAACCACCTGTCCACACGGATTATTCCTTCCTTCCCAGGAAGGAAGGGGGAGAGGGAGGTGGTCTTTCTCTTTAAACCGGGGCTGGGTGGGAATTGTCAGAGGCCTGGTCAGGCGTTGCCTGCCGCCTCTCAATGTTTGACAACTTGTTTTTTGTGGAGACCCAAACTTTGTAAAGGAAAAGAAAAGAAAAAATGACTGTCCGGGGGAGCAGCCTGATGACACCGCACCCGACCCCCAGCTCAGACACCTACCTGTGACGTTGCCATGTGTGGGGTCCTGTAGTCTCGGTGTGGGGTCCTGTAGTCTCGGCTCCGACCAGCTGTGGCCGAGGCAGGCCCCAGGCTTTCCTGCTGGCGCTTGCTTCAATGTCACTTGAGTCTGGACAGGTGACCCTAGCCAGCAGGTAACTCAGTCCTGGATGCCTCCTGGATCACACTGAGCACTTTCAGAAATATTGGTGATTCCCCCCTCCTCCATCTTAAATATCCATATCATATCATGATATCCATATCATAAATATATGCTTGGTTTGGGGTGTTGCTTGGACAGGCAGAATTTTGAAAACTGTGGATGATTGTAATGTGTAGGTAAAGTGGGGCTTTCCCCAATGGCTGGCAAAGGCCAATCAAGGTCAGGCTTCCTGCCTCCTTCTCTTCCTCCCAGGAGAAAGGCTAGTTAGAGTGATGGAGGTTATTGCAATCCACAGTTGGGCCAGGCCTCCCTCGGAGGGACCACTTTGCAGGATGTTGGGTCATTCCTATAACCTTTACTCCTACGGAAAGAAGAGTGCTACTGGCAGTTAAGAAGGTGCTTCAAGTTCTAAACAAGACCCAGAAAGATCAGGTAGCTCTTTCTACAGATCTCCAGAGGGTCAGCTCTCCAGCACCTTTCTTAGTCCTTTTGGCCCACTGTGACTAGCCGTAGGCAGGGAAAGAAATCAACTCCAGAGTCACACATTTCCCTTCCGTTTTCTCATCTGGCTCTTCTATGGTGTTCTAAATGAATGTCATTCATTTTACTGATGAGGAAACTTAAGCAATAAGCATCTCACTGGGTATGCTTTTTTTTTTTTCCTGCACTTCAGCTCTAATCCATGGGACCACGCTTAGCAGATGTTTGCCTATTTCTGGCTAGATGACAACTCACCCAAAATAAATGTGGGTGGGAGGGGCAGGGTGTTCCCATAGTTTCTTGGTCAGTAGTGTTTTGGTTTTAAGGACAATTTTAAGAACATAAGTAAGAAGAAAATGTGGTGTATGGAGAGTCTTACTTCTTGGTCATCTTAAACACTTGAAAGCAGTTATTTGTAAAGTGATTACTTTTCTGCCTTTTTTTAAAATCCTCATTAGTTATTTTTCAGTCTCTTGTTTATTTTATCCAGGCCAGTCTTGGACCTCCATATTCCTTTTCCTTCTTCCTATGTAGCCGGGGTTACAGACATGCACCACTACACCTGGCTTGGTCTTTGAGCTCAGATCTTCCTTGCTGTGTGTGCAGGCTGGCTGGCCACTTGAACCTAGTGGCCCTTATCCTCCCAAGTAACCGGAATCTGAAGTGATTTTAACCATGTATTTGTTATATAGAATTAAGGTGATTTATAGAGGATTATCAGGAGTAATCATCGCTGAAATGATCCAAGCAACTATTTTCTATATTAATTCATGAGAGGCTGCATTGTATGAAGGTTGTCCCTACCTAGGGGGTTTGCATGATCCACTGGAACTTATTCTTAAACTTGGGTCCCAACTAAAAATGAATGGTTGACAAATTTCCTTCAAATCATTCATTCACTGATATGTGGAGGATAAAGAGTTGGGAAGAAACCCACTCTGTCCAAATCACTATAGTGAGATAAATAATGGCATGACAGACATTCATTCACCCAACAAATGTTATAAGATGGCTTTGCTCATTTGTGTGAAGTTGTTTTAAGGAATTACATGAAAAGAAAACAGGGTCCTTTATGTTGTCATAGTGGAATTTGTCTGTGACAGTGGATTTTGTCTCCTTTTTTAAATTTCCTACAAAATGCGTAGAATACCAGTCCAGTAAAATGCTTCTCAAAGGAAAACTAGCCATCAATACTAAATGCCCACCAGGTGCCAGAGACTCACACTTGTCATCCTAGCTACTCAGAAGGCTGAGATCTGAGGATCATGGTTCAAAGCAACCCTGGGCAAGAAAGTCTGTGAGACTCTTATCTCCAATTAACCACCAGAAAACTGGAAGTGGCACCGTGGCTCAAGTGGTAGAGCACTCACCTTGAGCTGAAGAGCTGAGGGACATCACCCAGGCCCAGAGTTCAAGCCCTATGACAAAAACAAACAACAACAAAAAACCCTTAATACCCATCACTCCAGAATGCAAATAGTTTGGACTTTTAGGTAAAGTCAGGTGTGCAAATGCTCATCTTGATCTTGAGAGGAACTAGCCTGTTCTATCAAGATGTTTGCCTTCATTAGCACAGGTCAGTAGTGCTGCCCGGGCTGTTGTGTTTGGCTGTAGTCCATTGCTTTCTAATAAAGAGTCTCCTCAACAGTATTTATACAGTTCTATTTGGCTCTTTTCTACCGCTTCCATTCCATGAAACTTGTAGTTTAAAGGGATTTTTTTTTTCCTTTTTTTCCCCTAAGTTGTTATCCAGAAGAAATAGGAAAAAAAAAATGGCTGGCGACTGCGAGGCGTGAGCACCCATTCAGAGCCAGGATCCCGTACCCACAGGACAAAAGAAATTTGCATGGCCTAGATTTTTTTCTTTCTGCCCTGGACCTTGAAAGTCTCTGGAGATGAAAAGCTGTTCTGCTGTTACTACTACACTGCCCGCCGCCAGCAGGCTCCTTCAGCTTATTGATTTACCTAGGCTGGCAGGATTAATTCTACTGAATTGATGAAATGGATGCATTCCTGAAATCCTGTTTATTCTTTCCAGCTGGTTGGGGGTCTTTTCGCCATCTTTGACTCCTAGCAGTCAGTCAATACTGGGGAAGTCTGGCTTGGAATAATCTCTCGTGGTCCCCCAAAAGATGTCTAAATTGGTGGGGCATCATTGGGTACTCTTCTGCTCAGCCTGTTAGAATTTCTAACTCTAGTTCTCTTCCATGGGATGCCTTTCCTCCAGAGCCTTTCGGAGGTGTAGATAACAATGGGCTGCCCTGAAGAGGTTTTGCCCAGGATGGGAAAAGGCAGTGACCAATAGGATTGGAGAATAGTGGGTTGGAGAACAGTTCACCTCAGTTCTCTGGCTTCCTTGTCCTTTCCTGTAGACCAAGAGCTTGGCAGATTCCCTCTCTGTGCTGGGTCCCTTTTGGCCTCCCGTGTGTACCCTTCTCTGACCTAAGTGGCTGTGTGTGGAGTGTCAGGGCCTGGGCGGCCTTTTCCTAGCCGCAGTGTGTCCCCCAGAAGATACAGAGACTCCCACTGTCCCCCTGTGGAGCAAGGAGAGTTGCGTGGAGCTGTGACATAGTGTTTGCTGGAGCCAAAGAAAATCACAGCTACTTGTTCCTGCCAGAAAGGGTCTTCATCTAGACGTCCTTTTATCCCGTATTTGTAAAGGGAAGCTTTAGACAAAATAAGGTGGAATGGGGGTGGTTCCTAGATCTCTGCAGGGAATGTATTTTGAAATATAGGACTTGTTTTCGCTAAACCACAGATTTTGTTGTTGGGACGAGCTGTGCTGACTCGGCCTGGAATCCCTGCCCTACCTCATATGATCTTATTGTCCTCTTCCCAGAGCTGCTTTGACACGGCTGCTTAATAAGCTGTTTCCAGAGTAACCGGAAGAGAAGTTTTCATTTGGATAAGCCGAAAGGGTTGGGGAAAATGGGGATATGCGGAAAGCATGTATGAGATGAATATGGTGCCGTCCTCCTCGGAAAGTTGTAAGACAAGATGAGTATTTCATGAGAGTTTAAGCTATGGAAACGGATACAACGTGGCCCTGGTGTATTAAAGAAAGGAAATTAGGTTCTCTTGGCCTGTGATTATCAAACTTTTTCTTTAATGCCGGTCGTGGGCTTGAACTCAGGGCTTGGGCACTGTTCCTGAGACTCTTTGTGCTCAAGGCTAGTGCTCTACCACCTGAGCAACAGTGCCACTTCTGGCCTTTTTGAGTAGTTTGTTGGAGGTAAGAATCTCATGGGGATGTTTCTGCCTGGACTGGCTTCAAACCGTGATCCTCAAATCTCAGCCTCCTGAGTAGCTAGGCACTGGTGCCAGGCTGTGTCAAACTTCTTTATCACCCAGGGGACTCAGAGAAGTCTGACTAGGACTAACCCTCCTCATCCCGACCCCCTCCTGCTCACACATTTCTTTCTGTCTCCTCTCTCGATGAACTAAACCACTTTGTATGCAGTTACTGTGTGAGGTACTTGGATTATTCTCTCTCTCTCTCTCTCTCTCTCCCTCCCTCCCTCTCTCCCTCTCTCCTTCTCTCCCTCTTTCTCTCTCTCCCCCCTCTCTCCCTCTCTCTCCCTCTCTCCATGTCTCTCACTATCTCTCTGTCTCTGGCTTGGGAACTCTCACTTGGCTTTTTCCCTCCAAGGCTGGCACTCTACCACTTGAGCCATACCTCCACCTCCCCGCTTTTGTGTTGGTTAATTGGAGGTAAGAGTGTCACTGACTTTCCCTGCCTGGGCTGGCTTTGAACAGGGCTCCTCTGATCTCAGCTTCCTGATTAGCTAGGACTACAGCATGAGCCACCAGCACCCAGCTTGAATGTGGTTTTGAATGTGGTCTGCCCTCGTCCATCCTCACGGTGAACCTTGCTTGTTCAGTGTCACAGGAGCCAGGTGGTACATGTAATGGCAGTAGCTAGGTCAGGGTGCATTACCCTCAGAAGGGGTCTATTTAGTTCTGCTGGGTGGACCCCTACCCCCACCCCAGCCTGGGTGTCTTAATGATGATTATCGAGGTATGACATAGGCACTTCAGAGGATGAAACGCAGGACACCCCCCCCCCCGCACCATGCCCTGAGCCTGTGTGCTGAAGGTCTGGGAGCCAAGGAGGCCAAAGTGGGTTTCTGAGGAGTCAGCAGGAGTGGGTGAGGAAGGGCTCTCAGGGCGAGCCATGGGAGGAGTCTGGTTGCACAGGAGAGCTGGTGTTTGTGAACTGGGATGCAGCTCCTTACCTATTTTGACTTTGCCATCCTGAACCCCCACTGGAAAACAAAACTGCAGACAAATCTGAGTGGCAGCTCTCCTGGTCACCTTGGCAGTTGACCCATGGATCCTGGGATCGTGAATTTGCTCACATTTCTCCAGTGTTCTTTCCTCCATATGTTGGAAAATGTTTTCACAAGTGGACCAACTTCTCCCTGTCCTTTAAGACACAATCCACCCTCTCTTCCTAGCTTTCCCTGATTTGCGTCTTCTAACATAGGGTCAAATTTTTATCATATGTAAAACTTCTCAGCTGGGTGCTGGGGCTTGCACCTGTAATCCTAGCTACTCAGGAGGCTGAGAGCTGAAGATCATGGTTCAATGTCAACCCCAGTAGGAAAGACCATGAGACTTTTATCTCCAGTAAACCACTCAGAAAACCAGAAGTGTCACTGTGGCTCAAGTGGTAGAGTGCTTGCCTTGAGCTGAAGAGCTGAGGGACAGCGCCCAGGCCCAGAGTTCAAGCCCCACGACTGACAACAAAAAAGAAACAACGAAACTTCTCATGGGACAGTTGCTTTCTCTGTAAAGTGAAACCATAATTGCTGACTTTTATCACGTGATGTATAATTTTATTTTATAATTGAACTGATAGGTCTTTCTGGAATTATGTTACAATTTCTCAGCTGATCATATCCTAAAAAGTGAGTTAAGCAAATCTATAGAGAGGAAAAATCTCTACCTAGGTGGTGAAACTTTTATCCTTATATGAAAATATTATTTGGTGATATGATTATTTCCACAAGAGTAACTCTGGCTACCCCCTTTTGGTCTTACTGTGTCCTCAGGCTGGTCTGTGAACCCAGTGATTCTCCCACTTCAACCTTCCTTGCACATAGAATTACAGGAATGTACCACCAAGCCAGGCCAGAATGGGATTTTTTTAATAAAAATTAAATTAGTTAATGGGTTTTTGGAACTAGGAACTTTTTTAGAACTCTGTTGGTGCAGCTGTTTTGCTTCATAGCTAATGACACTGAGATTCAAAGTGTGGAAAAATGAATTGTTGGAGGTTACTCATGGGGTCAAAACAAACCAGATCTAATTTCTTGGCCTCTTGCTTCTTACCCTATAATCCACAATGTTCTCTCAAAATCCATCCATTTCAAAGAAAGGGAGGAGGGAGAATTCCTAAGGAAAAGGCTCAGCTTATCCCCTTTTAGGAATATACCTAATGAGTTTCTCACAACTGTTCTCCAATGGAGGAGATAATCATGCTAATGAAATTAATTTTTTTGCTTTTTAGGTGAGAGTTACGTGTGTGCATCCAATGAGCCATTTCGTAAAGTTGATTACACCAAAAATATTAATCCGAACTGGTCGGTAAACATCAAGAGTGGCCCCCCCAGAGCCTTGGCGGCTGGCTCAGTGAAAAGTGAAGTGAAGGAAAGTAAAGACTTCATCAAACCCAAACTAGTGACTGTCATCCGGAGTGGAGTAAAGCCCAGAAAAGCCGTGAGGATCCTTCTGAATAAAAAGACTGCTCATTCCTTTGAGCAGGTCTTAACCGACATCACCGAAGCCATTAAACTAGACTCAGGCGTGGTCAAGAGGCTGTGCACACTAGATGGCAAACAGGTAAGGTGCCTTCCACTACCTTTGAACTCCCTGCCCCGTGGGCAGTTGGGTCTGAGGTCTGCCAGAACCACATGACCTAGACCTGGTCGAGGCGTGCGTGCACTATGTGTGTGTAGGCATCCTACATATCCTCAGGAATAGCAACAGCACACATTCCTCCAAGTATCTCAGGACCCACAGACGTGTTCTTCCTGTACTTCCTTGGGTAGTTGATCGGAGAATGTCATTTCTGAGAGACAAAGAAGTTGATGAGGCACCCTACATGCCATAGGATGGTTTCCATTCAGGAATAAGAATGACTGTTGATTAGTCAGCCTGTTATTTGCTTGGCTGTCACAGACATCAGCATTAAGTGTATTACACAGATTTAGAAAAGCCATAGGAAAAATGCACTTCAAAATGAGGTATTTTTTTATAGGAATGTTCATATAAAGTTTCTTCAGGAGCTAGGGAGATGATTGATTAGCACCTCAAAATAAATGAACAGTTGTCCATGAAAATGCAAGTTAAGTTATGGTAACAACATATCAGGGACTAAAATAACATAAGCACATTGTAGGAACGTGTGAATGAGTAGCAGTTGTATAAAGGTTGAATTTTGCCACAAGTCAGTTACCATTCCTAAAAAGAAACATGGCTCCTGAAGTGTATTTTCCCCGATTCCCTTAAATTTGAATTGTTTATATTTGTACTGTATTAAAATTATTAAATTATTAAAATATAGTATTAGACTTCATTTTGTTTCTTCCCCAGAATTCTTAATTTAAAATGTTTTGCTATTGGAGTATCGAGAATGAGTGAATAATATAAAACATTGGAACAGGGTCTTCCAGAAAAAAACAAAACAACTTCTCCTTTCTAAGACCAGATTTAATGAGTATAGTGTTGGCTGCAACATTATCCAAAAAAAGAAAATGTGCCAGATTGAACTCAGGGCCTGACACTCTACCTCAGCTCCTCCTCTGGCTTTTTGGTTGTTAATTGGAGATAAGTTTCACAGACTTTCCTGTTCTGCCTGGCTTCAAACCTTGATCCTCAGATCTCAGCCTCCAGAGTATCTAGTGAGCTACTCACACCTAGCAACATTATCAAGAATTTAAAGAAAGGTTCTGGGAGTGTAGCTCAGTACAAGAGTACAAGAGTGTGTAGGGCATATTCAATCCCAGGAATCAACCTCCAGCACCAAAAATAAATAGTATGACATACATTTAAAATCTAGATTCTAAAGTTTACAGCAGAATAGAGTAAATTTACAATGTCCTAGTTAATCTAATGACTAGAGAATATATCCTTCATAGTATATGCAGTTTATTGTAGAGTGGGTCACATTATTAATGAAAATAGCAAATTGTACAACAGAGTCAATATCACAATATAATACAAAACAAACTTCTTTTTTGGGGGAAAGTTGTGGGGCTTGAACTCGGGGTCTGGGCACTGTCTCTTAGCTTCTTTGTGCTCAAGGCACATGAGCCACAGGGCCACTTCTGGTTTTTTTTGGGTGGTTGATTGGAGTTTAGAGTCTCATGGGGATTTTTTTTTCTTGGGCTAGCTTCAAATCTTAATCCTCAGATCTCAGCCTCCTGAGCAACTAGGATTACAGACATGAGCCCCTGCACACAGCTCAAAAAATTGAGCTTAAGGTTCACTTTACATACCTGTGAAAATAAATTAGGCCACTGGAAAACAAGGAAATAAAATCAGATAAATTAGATAAGTGGTTATTTACTAGTGGGCACAGGAAAGCCAGGAATAGAGACTGATCTTTAAGATATCTAACTAATTACTTTTTCACTCTTTGAGAAAAAAAAATGGAAACATAATAATGTTTTAGGATCCATGAAAATCATAGGAAATTTGAATGTTAAGGTACACAATAAAATTTTATTGGAACAAAAAAGATATCTAAACAAAAATAAAATGAAAACCGAAATGCCGTATTGGAAAAGAGATGTCATGCAATAATAATTGCGGATGAGATTTGTAAAATGAGAACTCATTGGAATTCTCCAAAGGAATGACATTCAGGGTTACAGTAGGGAAATAAAGGAGAAGTTGGACATCTAATTGAAGCCATTGAAACCTTAATAGTTATTATCTTTGACTGGATATGTAAAAACATTAAGTAAGACACAAGCAACTGAAAATCATCAATATATTCAATGTATTCAGCTCCGCAGGGTGCTGAGCTGGACTTAGGTAAAGTATTGCTTTCTATCATAAAACATATCTGTACTTAATTTACAAGAAAGGTAATAGAGCCGTTTTTGTTTTTTGTCGGTCATGGGGCTTGAACTCTGGGCCTGGGCACTGTCCCTCAGCTCTTCAGCTCAAGGCTAGCGTTCTACCACTTGAGCCACAGCACCACTTCTGGTTTTCTGGTGGTTTATTGGAGATAAGAGTCTCACGGACTTTCCTGCCCAGGTTGGCTTTGAACTGTGATCCTCAGATCTCAGCCTCCTGAGTAGCTAGGATTACAGGTGTGAGTTACTGGCTAATAAAGCCTTTTGATAGAATGCAAGATCTGTATGGTCAGTTAAAGATTTAATATTAAAAATACATAGTGATTTGTCTAAAACAAGCTAAGATTCTTTTCTTATCTCAAACCAAAAGCCAACATGTTGCTAAATACACGCAATACTGGGAGTATTTCAGTGGCGATCAATACAAAATCTCCTCTGAAGGCACCAATAATTTGTGTTCCCTAAATTCTTTTTTTTTTTTTTAGAATAATGCAGTTTTAGCTAGCATCTAGACAAGTGTGTGGAGAAGTACTTAGGGAGAAATAGGCAGAAAAAAATTGGAAATAGTGATGAATGGTCTTACTATATATTAAATCCTCCTCCTCCTGCTATACCAAAAATAAATTCCAGGTGCTTCCAGACTGTGGATGTCAAAGTGAAACAAAATAATTTTTAAAATGTCAGTTGAAATAGGAAAGGATTTCCAAAACGTAAAAGTAGTGACAAATCATAAAACCTAAGGTTCGTTGGTCAGTGTAAAAATGAAAAAAAAGTTGGATGTTAAGCAGGCATGTGTGTTTTTAGATCAAGTTACAGTTGTATAATAGGAAAAGACAAATGATGTAACAGGCAAATGACATTTAAAATGTGGGGTCAAAATGTAGCTTGGTCATAATATTTGCTTAGCAGGTATAAAGTCTTGACACCATCAATAACAACAACAATAATAATAGCACTGAGATATTATTTTTAGTATTTTAAATGGGCAGATTTGGGACTGGAGGCAGGGTCCAAGTTGTAGATCATTTGCCTAGCAAAAGTGAAGCCCTGATTTCAAGTCCCAGTACTATCAAAAGAATTCTCAAAAAGAAAACAGATTTTTTTTTAAAAGAATGTCCACTACTTTAAGTGATGATCTGGCATTCTCAAATGGTGTGGGAAGTATAAAATTAACAAGTTGTCCAGAAAGCAATTTGTTCATTTACATTGCTACACCAAAGTTCATACTATTTGAGCTACTCAATTAACTTTAGGAATTTATATAATTTAGGAATTTATATAATCTAAGAAACATATTATGTAAGAATTTTTTAGTCTAGCATAAAAGCAAAAGAAAAGACCTCAATGATATTGCTGCAACACCTATGTACTGCCATTGAAAATGATGGCTAGAGGAATATTGAAGGACACAGAAAAACTGTTACATGAAAAAAGCAAGTAAATTTGTGCATGTCTTCAATTGCATATTGAGGAAGAGAAAAATAAAGGAAAATTTAAAAAAACAATTAAGACCGCAACATTGTAGCTGCCTTCAGAAACTGAACATTTGTTGCCATTTCTCAGATGTCTTCTTCCTGAGATCCAAACTCAGTATTTAATCCTTGAAATGTCAGTATGCGGCTAGCTAACGTTGGTTAAATACTTGTCAGTGATGCGTCTTACACATTTAAATATTCTAGGTACAATGAAAATTGGTATTTTTAAGTTTTTTTAATTTTATAATAGAAGAATGAAAAGGAGCTAAGATTGGTAATGAGCTGTCTTTGTACAACATTTTAGACCATGTCTTTTAAGCTTTCTGTTCTTCTTCTAGCTACTTCTTACCCAAATTTATGTTTGTGTAAAAGTAATCAGGTCTTAGGAGATGACTTAGGTTTTAGGCAGTTCACTACAAACCATCACTGCCCTGTCCCAACATGGACCCTGGTTGTAAGGGGCCCCTTCTTTGCTTTATGGACCTGAAAGCTTTTGAATTCACAGACAGTACTGTGAGCAGGTAGCACTGGTGTTGTTCCAGCAAGGAGGGTGCCTTGAATTTTTTCTTCCTTCACAATGGATGTTTCACATCTTCTGGCTACTGCTGTCCGTCCACTCTTTATAAAATCACCTCAGATAAAATCGTATTTTAGGGTTTTTTATGTTTTTTGTTTTGTTTTGGTTTTTTGGTTGTTGGGCTTGAACTCGGGGCCTGAATACTGTTGTCCTTGAGCCTCTTTGTACTCAAGGTGAGCTCTCTGCCGCTTGAGCGACAGCACCACTTCCAGTTTTTGATGGTTATCTGGAGATAAGATTCTCACAGGGACTTTTCTGTCTGGGCTGGCTTTGAACCATGGTCCTCAGATCACAGCCCCCTGAGTAGCTAGAATTAGTAGCATGAGACACCTGCGCCAGGTGGCTCAGGATTTTTATCTGTGTTAACTTTTGGGTTTTCTTCCCATGAAACAATGGCTGTCAACCAGGGGAAATTTTGCCCCAAGGGAATAATATCTGGAGTCATTATTATCATCATCATCATCATTATTATCATGATCATGATCATGATCATCATCATCATCATCAACATCATTATTTCATTGTCACAACTAGGAGTTATAATCTTCTGGCATCTGATGGGTCAAGGCCGGAGAAACTGTTAACGAGCCTCCATAGCATAAGACAGACAGCCACACGTAATTCCCGAACATCCCAGGTTTTAATAGTGTTGAGACTCAAAAATCCCTGGTTTGCAATCAAAGAAACACTTCTGAAAATAAATTCCACTGATTTGAGTGAAAACCCTATTATTAGGCCTTATTTCATAACTCACAGATGTCCTCATAGGTTACAGATGCACGAATGGGTGGAGGTATGTGTGAGTATCATGGTTTATGGTCTATGGACTTCAGTCTCTCCACTGTGTGAGGCTGACCTGTGTTTGGATAGTGCATCTTGCAGGGGATTAAGCAAAGATACCCCAAATGGTTTCACAGATATTTAAAGTATAAAAGATCAAGATTTAATCTTTTGTATCCAACTAGTTAATACCCAGAAG
Source organism: Dipodomys ordii (assembly GCF_000151885.1). Lineage (NCBI taxonomy): Eukaryota > Metazoa > Chordata > Mammalia > Rodentia > Heteromyidae > Dipodomys > Dipodomys ordii. The sequence continues at coordinate 38,787 of NW_012267335.1, read as the reverse complement.
CCATATCATGGATGGTGTAATGTTTGAATCTAACGTGTTCCCCAAAGACCATGTGCTAAAGGTGTGGTTGGGATGAAAGAAGTGATTGGACCAGGAGGCTCTGACATCATCAATGATTCACTTATTGATGGCTGCCTAATTTTATTGACGGGTAGTGATGGAAACCTAGGAGGTAGAACTTAGTTGAAGGAAGCAGGTTCTTGGGAGATCTAGCCTGCCCTGGCCCTTTCTCTCTCTCTTTCTTGGTGTTGATGGCCATGAGCTCTCCCTGCTCTGACTTAGTTCTGCCTTACCTCAGGCCCAAAGGAATGGAAGACAGCTAACCATGGACTGAACCCATGAGCCAAAAATATAATGAACCTTCTCTCTTTTTGGTTGCTTTTTTTTTTCAGGTACTTTGTCACAGCAATGAAAAGCTGTGATTCTCTGTTTTTGAAGAATTTATAACCTTGGGGTTGAGGGTTAGTGAAACTCTTGCCTAAGCGTGTGTGACACGCTGGGTGTGACCGCCAGCGCTGTACACAGGAACAGTAAAAACAAAATTCGTAAATACGTACAACCCAGGTGTTTATAAATGGAACGGCTGGAAGAAATAAAATGATCCATAAGGAAAAATACCATGATTTCTAACCTTCTTGTAACTTGTGATTAGTTTGGATTCAATATTTTTCTTTACAAAGAGCCTTTGAACTTAAAAAACAAAACAAAACCAACTGCAGGTATTGTATAGGAAAACAAAGCTTTTTAAGGTGTTTGGAAGTCAGGATGACTTTCTCATAAAACACTGCCAAGGAGAAAATTCTTTAAATACATCTTTGTTATGGAAAAGAAAGGTCCAAATATAGCTCTTGTCCACATGTGTAAAGAATTCTAGTTTTTAGCATTCCCAGAAATGGCACCATTTTAACATAATAGCAACATATTTTGTGAAATTTTAGAACAAGTTAATTCTTGTCATGAGCAGAGGCAAAACAGACACAGAAATTGCTTGCAGTTGATGTTGTGAGGGGAAAACACTTCCAGACTTTGGGACCCCTGCCAGCCTTCCATGCCCAGGTGCTGTGGGCCCCTTGGGGCCCGTGACCCCCCCCCCTTGGTGTGCTTCAATCTTACTCTGCATCTTAGAGTTTAGGAAGAGTTCCACTTTCAATTTTCACAGAGTTTGATTATTTCATGGGTACCATAATATAGATTGTAATTGGGACTCACATTTTCTACTGAAGGGACATGTCTTTTTATTCTTACTTCTTTTTTGTTGGTTGTGGGACTTGAACTCAGGGCCTTGGTGCTGCCCCTGAGCTTTTCCTCTCAACGCTAGTGCTCTACCACTTTGAGCCACAGCACCACTTCCAGGGGGCATGTCTTTTCAATGACCTCACCATACTCATGTAAAACAATGTCTTGTCCAGAGTTATTACATAAAAACCAAATGGTTGGCCTTATTCATAAATGATCCCTTTAGTTCCATGAATCCTAATACTGTTTGTTGTTCATACTCTGGTTTCTCTTCAGATCGTAGGAATCTTTCACCTTTTACTAAAACAATTCTTCCTTGAAGTAGCTAAGCAGAGAATTGGCTTTAATTTTCCCACAACATTTCTTTTAGAAATCCAGACAACTCTGTTTTGTCTTACGAGATAGCATTGTCCACATATAGGTAGACCTTACCTCCTCGGGCAAAGGAAAATTTATCCCAACCAGAATTCACCAGACTAAGAGCCACAGGTAGCATTTTTTTTTTCAGTGTTGCAGGAAGTACAGATATGGAGATGGAGAGAAAATAGTATTTTGTTGTTTGATTTCTTGGAATAAAAACAAGGGAAAGGCCAGTGGCTCCTGCCTGTAATCCTAGCTATTTAGGAGGCTGAAATCTGAAGATCTTGGTTCAAAGTCAGCCTGGAAAGAAAAGTCTGTGAGACCCTTTATTTTCAGCTAACCAGCAAAAAGCCAGAAGTGGAGGTGTGTCTCAAGTAGTAGAACTCCAACCTTGGGCACACAAACAAAAAAGGGAGAGCACAAGGCCCTGAGTTTAAACCCCAATTACAGCACAAAAAAATAAAAACAAACAAGGTAAAGACTTAATCTTGGGCTTGGCAGGCTTGGCAGGTTTGGCAAGTGGCTTCCTTATGGAGTGATCTGAAAAGGAAAGAAAGGAAAGCATTCACATATCCTCCTCCTTTTATTTTTTTGTTTCAAAGTTACTATGTTGCCTTTCTGCTACTATTGTACAGCAATTTCCCCCCGACCTTAAATAATGTTTTATCCCTTTTAGTGGCAAACTGAAGGAAAACACCAAAATCTTTTTCTTTTTTTCTTTTGTCAGTTATGGGGCTTGAACTCTGGGCCTGAATGCTGTCCCTGAGCTCTTTAGCTCAGGCTAGCACTCTACCACTTGAGCCACTGCACCACTTCTGATTTTCTCAGTGGTTTAGTGGAATTAAGAATCTCACTGACTTTCCTGCCCGGGCTGGCTTTGAACCACCATCCTTAGATCTCAGCCTCCTGAGTATCTAGGACTACAGGCGTGAGCCACCGGCGCCCAGCTACACCAAAATCTTATTACATAGTTGCTCTATTTGCAGACCAGAAAAGGTGTGTAAAGAAACAGTGTTAGCTGGCTGTGAATCACGCAGGGTAAAGGGTAGGCCTCTCGGAGAGCTCTGTTAATCCTTAATTATTTCTTTGACGTCTAAGCTGGCGGCATGCATGGGGCATAAAACTATGTTAAAATTAGTTTATTAAACTAAACATTTATACACATCACATTTTGGCAGATGGAGCTTTATTGCTGTCATAGGTGTATTTTTTTGTTGATTATTGTAATCATAGTTATTACAGCATTGTTACCTATGTAATTTTACAACGCTTAGTCACTAACGGCTTGGTAGCCAGAACAATATTGCAAAAGGTAATCAAATGCCTTCACACTCACATTTGGGGAAGCCTACCAGAAACCACTGCAAAGCAAGAAAGAAAAACTTAACTCCGATCTTCTTGCAAGCGTTGGAAGAGCTGAAGTGCATGAGGAAAATGGTGCGGCTGCAGGGTGCAGCTTCTGTGTTGTGTCTAGGCTCTGTGGGGGCGAGTGCTGGTGGTGGCAGGGCCCACCCTCACCACGCCCACTACGAAGCCTGTGTCACACTACAATTAAATGTCCTAAAGATACGGGAAAATATTCACGAAAGTCTGGCTTTTTCTCAAGGGTGATGTACTTGATTACATAAACAACAACAAATGTAGGATTTGATTGTGTGTGTGTGTGTGTGTGTGTGTGTGCGCGTGTGTGTACACATGCTAGTTCTGGAGCTTGACCTCAGAGTCTCAGAGCCTAGGCACTGTCCTTAGCTTTTTGGCTCAAGGCTGGTGCTCTACCACTCTAGCCACAGCTCTATTCCTGGCTTTTTCGGTGGTTAATTAGAGATAACACAGACTCACGGACTTTCCTCCCTGTGATCCTCAGATCTATGTCTCCTGTCTAGCTAGGATTACATGCATGCACCACTAGCACCTGGCCTGAATACAGGCTATCTTTATCCATATTACCTTTCCCATCATTCTCCCCCTACTGTTTGGTTTTTTATTTGTTTTTTTTTTTAAATCAGTAATACTGCTACAAACCAATTTTTTCCCCTTATTCATGGAAACAGGAATCTCTGAAGGAGCAACTCATTTCCATTAATGATTTGGCTTTTCTTGCAGCCGTGTTTGCAGTTGGTGTGCTGATGGATTTTGTCAAATTTGGTGTTGTGCGTCTTTCTGCTGTTTATATTGGATGGTGTTCCCTGGGCAATAGCTTCTTCAAATTATATGTAGAGCAGTTTAAGTATTCATATAGAATGATAAATGAGCGCAAGATTAAGTTCATGGACTTTTCTTTTAAGTGGGGTCATTTCCTTGTTGAGCAAAGCTCTAAGTCATACCGAGAATCTGGGGCTTGACAGCAGCCTTGACAGCAGCCGTGGTTCAGAACCTCCCTCTGCCCCCCCCCACCTTTGCAGCCACATTTGGAATGCAGATGAGGGGAGAGCCTGTTCTCCAGGCGTTCTGCTCTGTGTGGTGAGGAAATGTAAAACACTGGGCACAGTGAGAGCATGGTCACCATTCCTCTGAAGAATGGAATTCTGACCCAGAGGAAGTTGGGAAGAGTTCGTGAAAGAATGTGGGCTCAATCTTGACGGATTTAGGGATTGTTCCCATCCACTACCATCCCACGCAATCCTCCCCAACACACACATGCACACACACACACACACACACACACACTACACACCCTCACACACATGCATGCACATCAACACCAGGAAGGAAAGAATACAGACAGATGGCGGTACTGAGTACTGAAATGGGAGTGATGTCAGGACAAGTAGGGAATGAGTTGGGGGTATTTGAAGGCGGGAGTGGATTTAAAGTGGAGACAGAATGGCAACGTGGTTTTTCTGTCAATCATGGTGCTTGAACTCGAGGCCTGGGCTCTGTCTCTGAGCTCTTTCGCTCAAGGCTAGTGCTCTACCACTTTGAGCCACAGCTTCGCTTTCAGTTTTCTGGTGATTAATTGGAGAGAAGAGTCTTATGGGCTTTCCTGCCTGGGCTGGCTTTGAATTTTGACCCTCAGATCTCAGCCTCCTGAGTAGTTAGGATTACAGGTATGAACCACTGGTGCCCGGCTGAGTGTCAACCTTTAATGGAACTGATGTGATGGGCTTTTGAGGGAGCCTGCCAGCTTGTCTGAGGGGCAGAGGAAGGAGCAGCCTCTGTGTTGGAAGAGTCTCTCAGGCTAGGCTTGGGCAGATTAGAGATGTAGAAGTGGGATTCCGGAAAATGATGTGAGTCAGTCTAGGCTGAGATCTAGTCAGATTTCTAGCTCTGGGCCCCAGAAACATTGGAGGGTGCTGAGAACAGTGTGTACTTTGCTATTCCATTATCCTATATGCAGGTGCTGGCTAGGCTGCTGGCTACAAGTCCCACCTAGGAACTCACTCAAGTTCTGGTTTTGAAAGAGACATCACAGACCTGAAGAGTGCTTCTACCTTGTTCCATCATTCAACTGAGATGCATGACAGCTTGTTGCTATGTTTAAGATAAAAAGAAGCCGGGCGCTGGTGGCTCACGCCTGTAATCCTAGCTACTCAGGAGGCTGAGATCTGAGGATCGCAGTTCAAAGCCAGCCCGGGCAGGAGAGACCGTGAGACTCCTATCTCCAATAAACCACCAGAAAACCAGAAGTGGCGCTGTAGCTCAAGTGGTAGAGCGCTTGCCTTGAGCTGAAGAGCTGAGGGACAGCGCCCAGGCCCAGAGTTCAAGCCCCACGGCCGACCAAAAGAAAAAAAAAAGATAAAAAGAAGCCAAATACATTTTCTGCTAGGAATACATTAGAACTAATTTTTTTAACAGTACCTACTTCCCTTTCCCATTGGCCTAATGAGATGGAGGGAAGCGGTCTTCTGAATCCCATTTCACATTGATCTGTGGGAGCTTTCAAAGATAGTTAGCTATTCTTCGTGTGATGGAAAACAAACTATTGTTTTGGCCTACAGCAAAATGTCTAAACCTGGTTTATGTAGCCAAGTTCCTTATTTTGCTGTTAGCCTGATGGGACCCAAGGAAACATGACAAAAGAATGACCTCATAGCTGCACCCCGTTTTGTAGAATCTGCATCAGGAACTATAGGAATGTCCTGTAAGAATGTCCCCTCTGGATGTGGGAGACACTCACCTGAGCCCAGGACCTCCTGGCTGTTATCAGAGGGACTGCGTCTCAGAATCTCTGGTCTTTTGTAACAGGCAGCAAAGCTGTGGGCTTCCCAGGGAGCGTTCCCTGCTTCCTTTGCAGGATCCTTGGTGTCTTCACTCTGTGACACCTGCTCATCCTCAATACTCAGGCCCTCTGTAGCTTGTGGTCACATTCATAGCAGTGTGAGCAACTTTCGGGCAAAGTGAAGGAAGCTCTCGTGTCAGTGGGGCCTGCTCTTAAGATAGAACAGTGGACTCCTTATCCTAACGTTATAAAGAAATTCAGGATGGTATCAGAATATTACATCAAGACCAGAGCCTCCTAAACCTGACTGCCACATGCCTGTGCATTGCGTGTGGAGTGTGGGGGCATGTTGTCATGGGAACAAGTTGTCATCCTCCCATCTCTTTGAGGAACTGTGCGGCCTGTGTGGATGGAGTGGTACCCGTGCCACGTGGCCTCTGCTTCCACCTCATGCACACACCCTTACCCCGGTCTAGAGTCAAGGAGCGGAGCAGCTGCCTCCACCCCATCCTGTGCTCAGACGCTTCTGTCAGTACACCGCATTGTGCTCGGAGAGTTGACTTCTCCTAGCATTTCAGCACAGCTTGTTTGCCGCACAGTACGGGGAAGATCAGAAAGTTAATTGGAGCTGTGTGCCGTGAATCGAGCCAATGGGAATGAATGCTGTGTGGAGAGTGGGGTTTGTTTTAGGAACTAGGTACAAGATTCAAAAGCTTTCCTCGGGCTTGCATAGTTGATTCTGGTTATTCATAGAGCTTTTGCTGGCAAGGGAACTTGCACGTTCCTAAGAGCCTTTGTTCAGCAAATTGTCATCAACCAATCAACACGTACAAGCTTGATTTCTGTGTGAAAACACCTAATATCTAGAATAGTAAAAGGATGATTAGCGTTGAAGTCATGGCCAACAGTATTAGAACTGAGTAAAACATCTCTATCATCTGCTGTCCCTATAAGTCACATGACACAGCCTTCTGCCATTTTAACAAAATCAATCACCAAGAAAACTTGTATCCAGGTAGCACAAAGCAGACTGTGAAAAAGATGCGAGGGCTGAAATGATGTCTGGCTCAGCTGGAGACACAGTGAGTGACTCAAAGTCTTTACAGCTCTGTGCCTGTAGGAGGCTGACCCCAACGGTGCCACAAAGCATTCATTTTAGGATTAAAAACAAACTTTCACAAGCAGATGAGTTGCAGATGCAGAACCTGTGAATAATGGTAATCAGCTAATGAGCGGTAGCGAGAAGGGCTGTAATGAGAGTCTGCTATCTTGTTCTGGAAGAGCTGGTACAGGACAGAATGCATGTGTGTATGATGAGCAAGGCAATGGTTGCTCTTGTTTCCTCTGGCAGGGCTGGTTCAGAGGGAGGAAGAAATATCTCTGCATCGTCATCTCTGTGTGAAGCCTGTAGGACCATTGAACAAGGCGTTGTGGATTTGATAACTGATTGTGGTAATACCAATCATTATGTGTGAGCTAATTACACTGTGTAAAAACTACCATGTCCAACTAATCGTGGGTTACATTTGATTCAGTTTGTGAGTCATCTCGTGTAAACAAGAACTTCAGCCAAGTGAGGAGATGAAAAAGAATAGATTTAGATAGGAAAAGGGCAGAAAGACTTCATTCTCCTTAAAAAACTTCTACATGCCCCAGAGTGGTCCCACTGGATCCTAGGGTAGCTCTGTGTTATGAGTTTTATGTTCTCTGAGGAACCTCCACACTGACTTCCATAGTGCTGTTACATTCCCACCAGCAGTGGATCAGGGTGCCCTCTTCCCTGCATCCTTGCCAGCATTGGTTGTTTGTATTCTTGATCACGGGAGTGAGATGATGGTCTAGTGTTGCTTTGCTTCGCATTTCCTTTCTGGCCAGGGATGTGGCACATAACTTCGTGTAGTCATTGGCTGAAATGAAATAGTCTGGGGGGAGGGGCACAGGTGGAGAGTGTTGGGAAAATGGAGGAGAACGGAAAAGGAATAGACCAAACTCGATCGTCAGCAGGTGAGCACTGTTTATTGAGGAACAGTGAGGGGCCCAGACCTTCCTGTCTGGATTTGGAGGTTGTGCAAGGGACTGGATTTGGGGGTCGGCTTGTATAGGGCTTAACAAGGAAGCAGAGAATATAAAAATGGGTTGTGGTCTCCTTGGGATCAAGAGCGATGTCCTGGGCAGGCTCACCCCTTGGCCAGGGTGTGGGGGTGAAGGTCAGAATGACCTGTATGTGGACAAGCACCTGAGCGCACACCTGCTGCTTTGCTTGACCCTGTGGAATAAGACAGGACAGTCCTTCAGAGAGAGCTAGCAGGAAAGAGATGGATGAAAGGAAAAATGGAACAAGGGACACATACAGACAAAATAATATACATATGTGATAAAGAAGAGTGAGCCAGGCGCCAGTGCTCACACCTGTAAGCCTAGCTGCTCAAGAGGCTGAGATCTGAGGATCATGGTTCCAAGTCAGTCCAGCAGGAAAGTCTTTGAGACTCTGCTCTTCAATTAACCATTAAAACATCACAAGTGGTGCTGTGGCTCAAGTGGTAGAGCACTAGCCTTGAGCAAAAGAAGCTCAAGGACAGCCCCCAGGCCCTGAGTTCAAGTGCTAGGATTGGCACTGAAATAGGAACAAAAAGATAGTGGGAATGTGAAGTAAGTCGAGGGGGGGAGCAGGAATGCACAAAATGAGGGGGAATGATAGACTCATGAAAGGCACTGGACACGTAGATGAACATGTTCAATTGTAATCCCTTGGACAACCTAAAATTAAGGAACATCGGATTCAGCCAGAGATAATTGTGGGGTCTCTCATTTCCCAGTTAAAGGAGGTCCTTTGCAAAATAGAGATTCAGCCACTTTTTATGAGACAATATTGACATTTGGGAAATGGGAAGTCTACGTGTTGAAAGTATTCTCTTCTGAATGTTACGTTTGCGTTCTTATGGTAAAGACCATTGTATGAAGTAAACAGATTAGAAAAGGCTCCATGCTGGCAAGTTAACTGTATGGTATCGTGACTTAAATATCAGTTACTCAGAAGGAGCAGTTTAATTTTTGTGGGTCATCAAGGATGCATAGATCCATGGTTATCTGGAGTTTTTAAATTGTATTTTTTTTTATGTGGGGCTACTTTTGAAAGGGTTTCATACGTCTGGTCCCTAAGTGCTCACTTAATTGCTATAATTGCTTTCTTGCAGCAGAAATTTTAACATGCATGATGCCCTGAGTTCAATCCCTGCAGCCCAACCTAAAAGGCTTAAGTTAAAAAGCAAAAATCAACTCATTTTTCTGTGTTCCAAAAAGCCACCCTGTTCTCTGCAGGCCGGTGGAAAGCAGCTCCGCTCTGAAGTTGTCTTACCAGCAGTTGCTGCCCCCAACTGCTATGTTCTCCTTGTCCTCTGTTTCCCCAAGGAAAGGGGGCTAACAGCTCTTCTGCTCCCCCTCTCCTCTCTGCCGCCTCTGAGAGGAGGGTATCTTCGAAGGAACATTTGCCGACTTGCCAACTCCAAATGTTCGTTGTCTATGGAACACATCCTGTTCCTTCCTGTGATCATGAACGGCCCTTCGCATGCTTTTGAGCAACTTAGGGACAAACTCTTAGAAGACCATTTTCCTGCATTGTTTTCTCTGTTCTCTGCTCAGTTGTTTAAAAAAAATTTAACTCTTCTCCTCTCCCTTCTCCCCTTTCCCCTCCTTCTTAGTCTCTCCTGCCCAAACTCCCTTCCTCCCCTTTTCTCCCCGCCCCCTCTTTTTCTCTTGCTCATGCTTTCATGTTATGATTGGGGAAAATGTCAATTCTGGGAGGTGCACATCGTGCTTCAGAACTCTCAAGTGAGAAAACATTTGAGGAAGGTCAAATGTTCATCTGTAGAACCCTTTCATGCAGGCTGCCAGCTAGCATCCCCTTGAATAAGCATTCCTGAAATCCATCCCAAAGCCATACACTTAAATGCACCAAGTACTAGGCATTCCGATGCTGAGTACTTCCCACTGCCCTCGGGAAGGCGGCCCTGAAGGATGAAGCAGAGTCACTGAGGAAGACGTGAAAGAGCAGGTTGCAGGGAGTGATGGAAGGATGGGCAAAGGCAGGCTAACTCTGCTTTTAAAAAGAGGTCTCTCTTTAGCTTATAGTTTAAGAAGCTAAAAGTCTACACAGCATAGGCTCTGGCCAGGACCGCCCCTCCCCCTTAAGGAAGGAACAAGTGTGGGAGGCAAAGAGGTCACATCTCAGAACGGGGCCCCACGTTCCCGTGGGAGCAGTGCTCCCAGCTCATCTAAGGATCTCCCGCTTAGTCCTGCTTCCCAACTTTGCCGCGCAGAGAGTCAAGCTCCTCAACTCAAACCGCCTCCAAACACACCTCCGAGCCACGCCACCGCGAGCGTGGATCCCACGTGGGAGGGCACGCCACCCGGAGGAGGCGTGGTGACAGCTGACATTCTCCTGTGAGTGCAGGACATACAGACACAAACAGGCGAGAGGGGAGATTCCCTCGCAGGGCCTGTTCTGGGAGTATAGCTAAGCACAGAGCTTGGATGCTTCATAGTGGGCCATAGACAGAGAAGGAAACTGAGGCTAGAGGAATCTCATAGAAAGAGGAGGGGATATGGCTAAGGGATTAAATTCCACACCCCAGGTAGGGGTGTAGTCATGCCAAGAGGGTTATTAGGACAGGAAGTTTGTGGCCATGGAGATTTTAAGAAGTGGGGTCCATCAGGATGGTCAAATCTAGGCTACGGGCTTGGACCGCAGTGTCTGAGCACTGTGGTGAGCACTGGCCAGCATAGAGGTGGGTCTGGGGGTCTGTGTGTTCTGTCTTGTCGCCCGTAATAGATGGGAGTCAAGTGTGAAAGACTCAAGTCAAAGAGAGGGATTCTGAGCTGAAGAGTAAAAGATGCTGTAACTGTCCTCTCCTCGTTATTTATTTACTTATTGTCAATTGTTGTTGTTTTTAGTAGTTGTAGTAGTAAGGATTGAACCCAGGGTCTTGTGTTTGCTGGTCACTTAGTCCAGCCTCCAGCACAACACTGGTAGAATTAGATATCTTGAGACTCAGGAATAGCATTTGGGGGTTTTGTTTTACTTTTTTTTTTTTTTTGGTCAGTGTGGGGCTTGAACCCTGGGCCTGGGCACTGTCCCTCAGCTCTTCAGCTCAAGGCAAGCACTCTACTGCTTGAGCCACAGCACCACTTCCAGTTTTCTGAATGGTTTATTGGAGATAAGAATCTCATGAACCTTCCTTTGAACCTCGATCGTTAGATCTCAGCCTCCTGAGTAGCTAGGATTACAGGCAAGAGCCACTGGTGCCCGGCTTGTTTTACTCTGTGCTGTGTGTGTGTGTGTGTGTGCGCGCGCCTTGGCACACTTCCTTAGGTTTTTGCTTAAGCACAGTACTCTACCATTAGAGCCATAGTTCCACCTGCAGCTTTTTTGCTAGTTAATTGGAGCTAAAAGGTCTTGTGGACTTTTCTTTAAACCATGATCCTTAGCTCTCAACCTCCTGAGTGGTGAGGATTATAGAGCTGAGCCACCAGAGCTGAACATTTGTTTAGATTTTTAAGGAATGGAGGCATGGCTCAAGTGGTAGAGCAGCTTTCTAGTAAGCACAAGGCCTTGAGTTCAAACCCTGGTACTAACAACGAAAAAAACCAAAAGGACAAAACACAACTCCGACTTTAAAAGAGTTTACCAGCTGTTTACCCAATCAGGAAAAAAGAATAGTGACGCTTCATTCTAACTTGTCTCTCTCTTCAAGCATGTTAAATCACTAATCCTCTATTTCGTGATTTTGAGACCAAACTGCAAATTGAATATAGCTGTGAGTATTCTATTTTAAGGATGACAGAATTTTCCTTGACGTTTCCTTAGCCAAAGAGTCCTAATGCTATAATATTTATTAACTTACTTTTTTCAATGCTGGGAATTGAACCCAGTTACTGAGACACATTGAAGGCCCTCTCTCCCTCCCTCCCTCTCTCCCTTCTTCCTTCCCTTCTTCCCTCCCTCTCTCCCTCCCTCCGTACTTTCCTCCCTTTGTCCGTCCTTCCTTTCTTCCCTCCCTCCCTTCCTTCCGTCCATCTTTACTAAAGTTTGAACTCAGGGTGCACTTGCTTAGAATGGTGTTCTAACCCCTGAGCTGTACCTCCAGCCCTGCTTTTTACTGGTTATTTCTGGAGATGGAGTCTAGTGAACTTCTTTGCCTAGGCTGGCCTTGAATCTTGGCAATCTCCTCATCTCCACCTTCTGAGGAGCTAGGGCCTGAGCCATGGTACCTGCAAGTATACTTATTTTATAATTCTTCTTCACACTAGGTAACACTTCAGTCAATTCTCTGCAATTTAATGCTATGAAAGTTCTAGGATGATTCATGCTAGCTTTCTTTCCCCCAGATCATGACTCATTTTCAGACCTGAACTTGAGAAGCTGTGTGAGGTAAGGTGAACTATTTGGAGTTTGGCACTTGGATATTTTCCTGAATACTTGATTGGTTGCTGCTGGCAGTGGTGGTACTGACAGGGTTAGGTTTTCTTTCCCAGGTGTTGCTGATGGTGTTTCATTTTGCAGATCTAAATAGTGGGCTATTACAGAGTGCTGAAACAAGATGCAAGGACTCAACATTTTGACTCTTAGGAAATGGAATCGTTCAAGGCTGTGTTTGTTTTGGAGCATTGAGCTTTTTCTATTTGATCAGCATCTTTCCAAGACCAGTGTTCTGAGAATATTCATCTCCCCCAGCTATCACTAAAAGTATCTAAAAGTATCTGTGATGGCACAGAAGAGAATTTAAAGATACTGAGGTTTACAAAAGCTGGATGCTAGTGGTTCACACCTGTAGTCCTAGCTACTCAGAATGCTGAGATCTGAGGATCTCCATCTGAAGCCAGCATGGGCAGACACACCTGGGAATTTTTAACTCCAGTTAAATATTGAAGAACCACAAGTAGAGCTGTGGCTCAAGTGGTAGAGCGCCAGTTTTGAGCAATAAAGCCTTGCCTAGGCCCTGAGTGTAAGCCCCAGTTCTGGCACTCACACAAAAAAGCGGATTAGAGATAGATAGATTTGAGGTGTCCATTCTTTCTTGACAGAAGCTGGGCAGAAAAGAGTGAGCCTAGAGCAAATATGAACTGTTTAATGAAGGTTTGAAAGACGCTTTTTGTTGGTGTGGTTTGTTGACATCATTTTCTAAGGCAGGCAGTCTTTCCTGGTGAGTGTGCCAGACCCTCTTTGCACATGGTAATTGTGGTGAGCCATACAGATGCAATTATAACAGCCTAGATTACCTCAAACCCTGGTTTGAGGTTTAATGCTTGACATATTCAACTGAGGAAACGTTTGTGTGATGATGAAATCATCCTGGGTTCAATAAGCCATTTTAGTGTGTTTCTTTTCAACAGAAGACCATGAAATGTCTGTATTATTTTTCTGTTAGTAATCAAAAATTTTTGAGCCTGCCATTATGAGTGAAATAGTCCTCAGTGCAAGTCCTAATTCCTTCCTTCCTTCCTTCTTTCCTTCCTTCCTTCTTTCCTTCTTTCCTCCTGCCAGTCTTAGGGCTTGAAATCAGCCTGGGCATTATCCCAGGCTGGCACCCTGCTTCTTGAGCCACAGGTCCACTTCCAGCTTCTTAGTAGTTAATTAGAGATTAGAGTCTCTTGGACTTTCCTGCCCATAGTGGCTGTGAACCATAATCGTCAGCCCAGATGTGAACCACCGGCACCCAGCTCTGTTTCTTGACTCTTAGGGGAAATGCTGGGCAAATACTGTTTTATGGATGTCTCATCACCCTGCTCGGACTCTTTAGATCTGCAGTCAGTTTGCTGGGACACAGCTGTCAGTCTCCTGTGTATAACTCACGCCGTGCCTTAGGTGGTGTCATCTGAATTCCGGAACAGGGATGATGATTGGGTAATTGGAGATGTCATGATTGACCCCAGCTCTTCCTTCTCCAAAGGGAAATAGCATATCAAAGGTTTCCTCTCAATTGAACAGAATGTGTGATTGAAAAGAAAGGAACTACTTGGTTGTTTTTTAGTTCCTTTTGCTTCCTCTATTACTTAGCTTGTTAAATTCCTCCAGCATTCATTTCCCACCTGGTCCAAATGAAGAGTCAGTTTTCCTCTGGTATGTTTTGACTTCAAACATTTTTATTTATGGAACCTGTGCTGGAGTTCACAAAGAGCCGACCTCCAGAGGAAATAATGTGGGAATCAAATATTTGAACACCCTTCCGTTGAAGACTCTGCTTCCCAGACATGAAAGTACCAAAAACAATGTGATCTGTACCTTTCTGCGAACTTGTACTTGAATTTGCAAAATAGGCCTTGGTAAGAGACACTAAAACCCTAACTGCTGCCTGTGGCTTTTCCTGAGGAGAAGCTTAGGGGGCCACATTGCAAAGAGTGCTGACTCCTCCAATATTCACTGTCTCCTTGGGGTGCCTCTGGATTTTTATCTCTGGGCTCCACCTGTGGCTTCACCAGGATGCAGGTTGTTAGCAAATTTAAGATTAATAGACTTTGCCAGAGAACCACACAGATATCTAGGTACATAGAACAAAGAAAGGTTTATTGTTGGGATAGGGGGTCTGGCAAGACTTCTTCTCACAAGGGAGGAATGAGAAGAAGCACCGGTTATTGTCTGGGGTGACCTATATAACCTAGGAGGTATAAGAGGGGCTAGGAGGGGCTGGAGGCAGAGACGCTGGTGTGGATGAGTGGGCCAGGGGCTTCATCATGGCACACTAGGATTGATGGCTGCTATCCAAATAGTAGATAAGGGGTCTGCTGCTGCAGATCCACTCTAAGGGGCTCTTGTTGCCTTCTATGGTGGTAGCTGCCCCAGAGAAGTGCCATCCCAAGGTAAAGGGGAGTTGGAGATTGATTATTTACTGCCTTTATTACATGGGCTTGTACTGCCTAGGAAGGGAGCATGCTAAGCTGTGAAGGGAAGGAGTAGACTAAGCTATGGGAAGGGACTCATTTCGCTAACACAGGTAATCAGAATGGTTGGGGTTGGGGCTGTGGGCTGAGCTTGTTTTCTTACCTGAAAAAAATAAAGGTGGGGTGGGGGGGCAGAGGGAGACTATTAGAAAGGTGCTGGCCCCTTGTGGATGGTGTGACCATGTGAGCTGCTGTGCCACCTTGTAAGCTAAGTGTTGACAAAATGTTTTCCTTTTGCCATTTGACAGACTGGCATTGTAGGAGATGGTACAGCCTGAAGGAAGAGGGGGTGATGGGCAGTGTGTAGCCAGAATGATCAGATGAAGGGTGATCACGGGGCAGGACACCCGTCCATCACGGAGGAAGAATCTGCTAGTTTTTATGGTAGTATTCATTGGGGCTGGAAGTTGCCTGGCACAAAGTGAGACAGTTCGGTTTGTGGTTTGTGGAGCTTTTCTTGCTTAATGTTTTGTGAAGACAAATAACCTAAGGTCATCTGGCAGGCAGGTGCAATTTCGCAGCGCAGAAGCTTGCATTTGTATGGGACAAGAAACAAGAACACATTTTTCTCGCGTGAATGCGTGGATCCCGGCTTCCGTAGGAGGGAGGGAATCCTGGGGGTTGATTGGGATGGGAATGTTTAGACTAAATAAAAACCTTGCATATGTAATTTGCTTGTTTTTACTCAGTGCACATTTGACCAAGGCTTTTTTTTTTTTTTTTTTTTGGTGCCAGTACTGGGACTGGAACCCAGTGCCTGAGTGCTGCCCCTTAGCTTTGTTGCTCAAGGCTAGCATTTACTGCTTGACCAGCTCTACTTTTGGTTTTCTGGTGGTTAATTGGACATAAAGGTCACATGGACTTTCCTGCCTGTTTTGGCACTGAACCATGATCCTCAGATGTCAGCTCCTAAGTAGCTAGGATTACAGGTGTGAGCCTCCAGCACCCACTGGCAAAGTTTTCCCAGTAACTTTATGTATATATACATGTATATGTATATGTACATGTATATATATATATATATAAAGAGAGACTCAAAACTGAACTCAGAACTCAGAATTGCTGTCCCCAGTTATATTTTCCAGCAAAGAAATGGAACTCACTTTTATAAGATTCATTAGAACTATGAGAAGTTTTATAAGAGGAAAAGCTGATTAAGAACCAAGCCTAGCTGGGCATTGGTGGCTCACACCTGTAATCCTAGCTGCTCAGGAGGCTGAGATCTGAAGATTGCAGTTCAAAGCCAGGTGGGCAGGAAAGTCCATGAGACTCTTATCTCCAATTAGCCACCTGAAAACCGGAAGTGGCACTGTGGCTCAAGCTGTGCCTTGAGCTGAAGAGCTGAGGGACAGTGCCCAGGCCCAGATTTCAAGCCCCATGACCTACAAAAAAAAAAAAAAGGAGCCAAGCCTATTTTGCAATAGAACAAATCATGAAAATGCCAAATGACTTTTTTGTTGTTACAGTATTACAATTTGAACTCGGGGCTTTGAACTCGTCAGAAAGGCACTCTACCACTTAATGCTTCCAGCACTTTTTTGAGTTACGTTATTTTTAAGATAGGGTCTGCTGTTTTTGTCATTGTCAGCCTGGGCCCATGAGCTTCCCGCTTAGGTTCATATATAGCTGGGATTGCAGGTACATACTGCCACACCCAGCTTTTCAAGAAATGGAGCCTTGTCAGCCTTTTGACAAGACTGGCCTTGATCCTCAGTCCTCCTGATTGATCTTCCTTCTTGGATACCTGGGATTGAGGCTGTAACATAAGCGACCATGTCCCCCTGTAACTGACCTGACTTGTCAGCAAAAAGGGAGATAAGAAGCAAAGGAGTATGGACAATATGGGTGGTTAACTCACATACACGAATACAAAGTTCTGCTCGGCTCCCTTCAATCCCCACATTGACCGGCTGAGATCGCTCAATTTTTGTGTGGTTTTAAACAGATCTCTCTTGCTATATAGCCCCGGCTAGCTTACTATGCAGCTCAGAATGCCTTTGAATCTGAGATCCTCTTTGCCACTGTCTCCTGAATGCTGGTATTAGAGATGTACACCACCATGCCCAGCTTGGTGTCTTCTCTAGGAACTCTACCTCAGGAGTGTACAGGTCTACACACAATTGCAGGGAAACCAAGTTGTGCATTGTCAGGTCTCAGACTTCACCCAACCCAGCCCGTTCTACCCGGTCCAGTGGTGTGTGCCTGCATTCAAGGAACCTGATACAAGCCCCTTGGGTTCTGACCCAGCACTGGGGCAGGTGCAGGGAGGAGGCTGGGGGCAGGTGAACCTCAGGTAGCGCTATACATACAAGCCCAGCCTTGGGTGTGGCTGGCAGTGGCACTAGCCAGGAAATTCATCACAGATGCTAATGAGAAAAACCTTTTTTATACAAAAATCTCTTTGTATTGCTAAGGCTGAACTTCAACTCCCGCGCTCAGATGATCTGCCTACCTCAGCCTCCCAAAACATTGGAACTAGAGGCCCTCTCCCCTGAGCCTGCTTCCTCAGTAATTACTGAGAAGAATTTCATTGTAGTTTGGGTTCAGAGTTTATAGATGATTAATTGAGGTACTGGGCATATTATGTTACCGCAAAATAGCTTAGCGGTCTTGCACATTTTATAGCAATTTGAAACATGTACCCAATTGCTTAGTGAATTGTAGAAAGAAAGCATGGTGGAGGGTAGGGGACAGAGATATAGGAACAGGAGTAAAACTAGGCAATAGTGTTGCAAACACACATATTGGATCCTGTGACTGAACCTTCTAGCTGTTATTTTTTATTAAATAGTATAGGGAATGAGCAAAGCATACATACTTTGAAAGCATTTGTGATATATATATGTATACATACATATATACATCTATATGTACATATATGCATATAGATGTATATATGTATATATACATATGCATGTATATGTATATATGTATACATATATGTATATATACATCTGTATATATGTACATATATTTTATGTATAAATATATATGTACATATATACATAAGACAAAAAAGAACTACACATGGAATAGAGAAAGTAAAAGTCAGATTCTCTCCATCCCAAATGAATCCCCTCTATCCTGTCTCCAGAGCTTCTGAATGGAGAACTTAGATTTCATATTTGGCTGTGACTATAATTAGTGGTTCAAGTATGACCAAAATTATAGGTCGTTATTGTTCCAAGTACAATCGTTTGAAAAAACCCAACTCTTGTATTTGAAAAAGACTCCTTTCTTGCTGGTGTTTGAATATTTAAAATGGCGCTTTAAATGGAACCAGCTCACAGAACAAATTCAAGGCCAGTATCATCCATTTGTCGGGAAGGAGAGCTGAATAATGAAGTTGGCAAAACGCTTTAAGATATTAAATAGAACACTGGGAGAACAAAGGCGTGACTCATCCTGCTGATTGAGAGGTGCCTCCCTCCTTCAGGGCTGGAGCTAATAAAGCTGTGATGAGTGGGTCAGAAGAGGACTGCGGGAGAAGCTCGGCTGGTGTAGGCAAAGGCGCTGCAGTGTGTGGAAGTCCTTGGCAAGCTGAGGAGCGTTGCTGAGTGCGCGCTTGGATTGCTTGTGCATCAGTGTGGAGAGGGGCAGGGCGGGGTGGGACTGGGTGCCAGGGGATGACTCTTGTTTGTATGGAGGCCAGAGCCAGATGGCTCCAAACGCAGCAAGCAGCCTTGGGAGAGGCTGATCGGACCTCCAACCCCCGGCACTGGATTGGAGTAACGCTGCAGGCTGACAGCTTTTACACCCCTCTGTGCACAGTCCTCCACCGGGCAAATTCTCCCCTGTGTGTGTGTGGCAAGTCTCCACAACCGAGGGCACTTTTCTTGAGAGAAACAGAAAACCGGGCACACAATGGGTGAGAGCAGCCAGGCCAGAAAGCTACCACGGCTGTTCAGTGCTTTGTCCACAGTAGTTGGAGCGTGATGCTTCGTTTCCTTTCCCTGCTGGTCTCTGGCAGAGTCAGGACTTGTGGCAGCAAATTCCAGGTTCCATTTTGTTCCTCCAACCACCATGTCCAAATGGGCTCTGGCCACAGGGCACAATTTCCAGATCACGCTGTCTATAACTGGTCATTCAGCCTCTGCTGGCCCAAGACAGGGACCATCCTGGACTGAAGGGATAAGGGTCAGTCCCTGAGGGAGAAGTAATATTTGAATATGTAAAATGGTGTTGCAAATGGAACAATTTCAAGGCCAATATTGTCCATTTGTCACGGGGAAAAAAGCTGACTACTGAGCCTGGTAAATGCAACATGATATAAAATAAAACATCGAGAGCCAAAGGCGTGACTCCTAGTGGTCGAGGGGTTCTGGGCCTCCCCGAGCTTGCTTTTGTTAGGCTTCCCCGGTAGTTAGAGTAATAGGTGCTTGTCTTTTCTTCTAGCTCTTCCTTGAGAAGGGATCTTGGAAATTATTTTTCTTTCCCATCTGCCCTTGAACCATGAATCCAACAATCTCAGCCTCCCAGGTAGTGAGAATTAAAGGTATGAGCTACTGATCTCCAGCTGCCGTCAATCTCTCCAGTATCTGTCACTTCTTCTGCCAGTGGACAGTAATCAAAGTGTCTTCAACGTCTGGTGGGTCCCCTCCCTGCTAGACCACGACTCCATGATATAAAGGATTCCTTCATTCCGCTCAGTAGTATTAACACCTGTTTTGTGCCAAGTAGCTTGCTTTTGTGTTAGGGATGCAGGGTTAGCCAGTGGGGACCCTGTTTTCTTTAAGTACTGACTTTAAAGGAATAAAGGGGGAAGAAGGAGAAAGTCGGCACAGGTGCAAGCATTTTCTTTCTCTCTTTCTCTGCTTGAATGGCATTTCTCCTCACACACTGCCCTGCTGTGATGTTCAGCCTTTCCTTGGTTGAAAGTAATGGAGCTAGCTGACATGGACTGCAACCTCTGAAATTCTGAGCATTGGATGTGGTGCCTTCGATGCACGAGTGTTGGTGAGACATCTCGTCTAAACCACAACATACTGAGCCTTGGGAAGAGCCAACACTGGTGTATATTAGTTCATCCTCCAAAGCTGAGCAAGGCACAGCTGGGCAAACTCTCCCTTCCAACTGGAAAGCTTGTCATCACTGGACTCACCTCTTATAGATGGAAAGGGAAGTGTCTCTGCCCATGGTATTGAAGCCATTCATGTTATGTGATCAGAGACATTAGAAGTGCCTTGGAAACTCCCTACTCCAATACCTTTGCTTTTATTAGCAAGGTGATTCAGATTCGGAGTGGCTGTGACTTGATCGACTCCAAATTCAGTGTTGTTTCAATTAATATTCCAGCTTCTCCTATACCTTCAAAAGCAAAACCAAAAGGCAAACATAACAAAAGCTCAGCGAGCTAGTGAAAATCATTTGCACTAAAAGGAAATGGGAAGAGTGAGTGAAGCAATTTCAGTAAAGCATCTGATTACTTCGTATGAACTTTATATAGTGAGTGGGCTATAAAAGTCAGTCATCAGGATATAGAAAAGTTAGTCTGAGGGCTAGAGAGGAAGCGGCCCTTTTGTGATGTAAATCAGCATGGAAATGTATTGATGTAGGCTATCTTTTAACTCATAAGGGTCTTGTAAAACAGTAATAAATGTGCTTTCTATTTGCAGTTTCAGCTAACCTCTATAAATTAGAGAAATAAATGGAAACCGGTGCATCTGAAGTCTGCAGAGTTACTTGATAGGTCTCCCACAAGGGGTCCCGTACGTCTGTGCTTGTGTATTCAGAGCGTAATATATCTAGGATGTGCCTTGCAAAGAAACAAAATACAAATTTTTTTTGGTTCCCAGAGGCCTACGGTTGTTTCTGCTTCTTTAGATTATACCAGATAATTTATAAGACATGCAGCTGATAAAAGACAGTGTGACACCCCATAATTCAATACAGTAACTCACAAAAGATCTCTGGAATCAGTTTGGCTTTCTAATATATTAACAGTTTGTGAGAGAAAGAAGGAAGCTAGATTATATACATTGAAAAGTCTGCACAGATGTGCCAAGAATCCACAGACAGGTTGCCCAGTACTTTCTTTTTAACCATCAGCAAACTACAAGGGGGTAGGGAAAGGAGATGAGAGATTGAAATGTGTGAGATGGGTTAGACCTGAACTGTGCAAGGGATCTACATCCAAAAGCAAATTATCAGGTATATCAGATGTGTTGTCTGACCTTTTACCTCTCTTCTGGGTGGAGCATTGAGGTTAAGAGCCCCCTCTGTCCTTCCAAACTTATGGCTTCATAATTCTTGATCTGATCTTGGCTGAGTCACGCATGAACATCTTTGACTTCTATGACTTTTATCTAACCCCTTTCTGTTGTTGATTTTCATTTTTTAATGCACTAAAAGATGAATTGTTCCAGAGTCTCTTGGAGATACATTAGAATTTAAAATTTTTAATTAACCAAGCGGGGCACCAGTGGCTCACACCTGTAATCCTAGCTACTCAGGAGGCTGACATCTGAGGATCGCAGTTCAAAGCCAGCCCAGGCAGGAAAGTCCATGAGACTCTTATTTCCAATAAGCCACCAGAAAACTAGATGTGGCGCTGTGGCTCAAGTGGTAGAGTGCTAGCCTTGAGCTGAAGAGCTGAGGGACAACACCCAGGCCCAGAGTTCAAGCCCCACGACTGACCAAAACAAAAAATCTTCTCCATCCATTTTAGAACCTGGCAACACTTCATGAACACTTCATGTTCTCATACACCTAGTGAAGAAGAGGTTGATTAGCAGAAGCATGCAGAAACCAAAGCTGAGAAGTACAGTGATCTTTCCAAAGTTATTCTCTTTATGAGACAGAGACAGAGCGAACTATCTATTGAATCAATACCAAGTTACTTCTGGTTACCTTTTTTTGTAAGGATTAAGATAGGGAGAGCTTTATGCCCATTCTAGTTAAACTGGCTGGTTGGGGGAATTTGACTGTTCTTTTCCTAATCTTGATTCCTTGGAAAACAGCAAAGAGCTTAGTTTCAGGTAGGTGGTGTAGAATTTTAGCATGAGTGACTCCAATTGTGTTTTTGGTCTGGTCTGTTAGGACCTCATGTTAAGATCTAGTCCAAAAACGAACCGTGTCCTGTAATCACAAAGCCTCCTTTCCAGCCCTTTGCCACACATCTTATTCCTGCCATCTTGTTAGGGTTTTTATGCCAAGAGTATAAATATGATCTTAAGTTTTGCCTTGGCATTATTTTTTTTTTTTTTAGCAAATTACAGCAATCTTAGATGCTCTGTAGATTTACAGCTGTTGGACTGAGAGGTTAGTGAATTGGCCAAGCATATATACTGTTTAAAGTTTTGCCTTCCAGTTGTACCTTATCATCTGCAGATCCATCATGTAACATGGATAGATTTATTTTAAATTGCAATGATATTATAGAGAGGAAACAATAATTCCCTTGATGCTTGTCACTCTGTAAGACCCTTCAAGGGTTTGATCACATGGATTTCTGGAAGCATTTGTGTGATGTTTATATGAATAATCCATGATTTTGTAGCCAAGAAATAGGTTCAGTCTTACTGAGATGAGTTAATTGATAACCCTGAGGATGTAAATATTCCTTTTCTGTAACAATGGCATATATCTGCATGGAGGAGCTTCCTTGTTTAAACATATGACCTTCCTACTACTGTGGACTGTGGCTTTAGCGATTACATGAAAATGGTCATTCATTGGGTTTGTTTTCTTGCGATCTGTCTTCCTTTGTGCATACACATGCTATTTCTGTTCTATAAATCTAGCAGCTGTCAGAAATACCATACGTGTTTGCTGCAAATTGGATGGTAATTTGACATATAGTATCTGTTGATTGGATTGCCCAAGATTAAATATTTCTTTGTCTCTCCACATAAAGGTGGATAGATTGGAAAGTTTGCTGCAGCTGCTAAAGATTGCATTCTAATGTGCAACCCCTGAGCAGCCGCACTCATTAGCTTGGATGCAAGGTAAATGTCTTATGAATGGAAAAGCCAGTGTTGATTGAGTGAGAGCACATGATTAGCACGTGATTCTAGGTAGCATAAATTGCGCTATAAGAGTAAAAAGTGAGCACGCACGGGATGCCTTGGGCTGCCGATTTTGCATTTCTTGCTGAGAAGTGACCAAGGGCTGCTTTGCTGTATCTCTAGTTTGCTGCCTGCGCAGTTTTCATTGGCTCTCACCCCCCCACCCCATCTTGAGTGAATTTCCAAAAACTAGAATTTGTTTTAAAATCCCACAAAGGCTCCACTCGTCCCAAGCATTCTTGGTGGCTGGTGAGATGCAGGGTTTCTCCATGGTTGATTTCCCAAGAGGTGAAAGTCTGGCAATTGCCTTGCATGATGAGTAAACATGTTTCTGTTCTCTTTGTGCCACAGATGCTACCTGAACTGCACGTGTTAATGCATATTTTATCTGAGTTTGTGATTAGAGCGCCAAGCCATGATGAAAACGCCTCTTTACTCATCAAGAGGGGGCTTCTCCACAGCTAATCACGGGTCCTTTCATGATTAGGAAACTATCCCACCAAAGACAACATTTCCCTAACTTTTTTTTTTTCCTTCCAGAGATCCCTCTGAATGGCTGGAAGCTTGTCCCCTTTTCTGAGTGATTCCTCATCACAGGGATGAATGGTGGGCGGGACAGGGCATAATAATGACTGTGATCATGGAAAATAGCCTCTGATTAATGCGTAGCTCAGGGCCTACATCATTCTTAAGGGAGGCACATTATTGGGGTGGAGTTGAGAGAATTCTCTTTTATATTCAGGAGGTAAATTGTACTCCTCCAAAGTCATCAGCTACTTAAAGGCAATTTGGAATGTGCTTTTCTGATTTCAAGGGGGAAAAATGCCAAAAGATTATTTGAATTGAATTGAAAGGAGAGAGGAAAAACCATGTTGGAAGCCGGGTGTTGGGCCTGCAGGCAGTAGAGCTTGGGGCCTTAGGCTGTTACACGGCCATGCTTTGTTTAAGAAAGGGAAGACTGTCCTTTGTGTTGCATAAGTGACTTTTTTTTTTTTAAAGATTCTTTATGTACTTAAATTTAAGGGTATGTTTTCCATAAAGTTTCAGAAGGACACAGTTTGTTTTCATAGTCTACCGACCTTGTGCCAATTTGCTAGTTACTTGCCAACCTAAGCCCTGAAGAATCTAACTTTTGAAGCTAAATCTAATACTTGTGGGAATAGCCGAGGAATGTCATTATGAAGGGAGAGGGCGGCTCTTGGTATAATGCCACTACTAGATTATTAGTTCCCTAGGACATGAAGAAAGAGCCATACTTCTCCATGGTGGCTGTGGCTTCAGTCCTCAAACTCTAATAGGTTTCCATTAACACTCCATGTTGAACACCTTGCAATCGTTGATCAGTGTCTATTTGTTTGTTGCATGAAATTTTCGTCAAACCAGCTGTAGAAATGGCTTGGGCACAATTCTCACTGATCAGTTCTATAATTTAGTTTATTCTGATTATTATGCTAATTACCAAGTCTAGTTTTTTTCTCCAAAGTGATCTTGCTTTGGAAGATCAAAGATGTGATTTAGATTAATTGGGAATGCAATATTTAATGTATGTTTTGAACATCCTTGCCCTGAGATTCAGTTTCACCTCTCTCTCTCTTTTCTTCCCCCCTCTCTCAGTCTCTCTCTCCCTTCCTCCCTCCCTCTCTCCCACCCTCTTTCCCTCTCTCCCTCCCTTTCTTTCTCCTTTTTTTAGTTGTACTGGAGTTTAAGTTCAGGGCCTTCTACTTGCTATGCAGGTGCTCTAACACTTGAGCTACTCTACCAGACTATTTGGCATTGATCATTTTTGGTATAGGATATCATTGTCTGCCAGTCTGGACTGGGATCCTCCTATTTGTGCTTCTGCGTATAGCTAGGGGTGACAGGTGTGCACCACTGTGCCTTAATTTCTCCAACCTTCTGTTTTTCTGTGTGTAAAATGTAGTGGGCAAAGAATTTAGTGCCATGTAGATCTCTTCTAATTAAATTCATAATTTTGTGATCATTCTGAATTATATACACTCTTTGAGAATTGAGAATGTTCTGTACTTCTTTTCCCTTATGAAACGTTTCCATAGTTTTTGCCAAATATAGATGAGTATATATGTGTGTGTGGGGGGGGAAGGGAATGAAAAGATGGGGCTCAGAGAGATGGGTGAGGATTTCAGCAAATAATGAACCTGGTTTCTGCTCACCTGTCCATCACTCTCCATGGGTGGCAGAGATTAAGAAAGAAAAAAATACTAAAATAAAAAGCAACCAACTAAGCCAGGCACTGGTGGCTCATACCTGTAATCCTAGCTACTCAGGAAGCTGAGATCTGAGGATCATGGTTCCTGCCCAGGCAGGAAAAGTTTGTGATACTCTTGTCTCCAATAAACCACTCAGAAAACTAGAAGTGGTGCTGTGGCTCAAGTGGTAAAGCACTAGCCTTGAGCTGAAAAACTCAGGGACAGCGCCCAGGCCTAGAGTTCAAGCCCCATGACTGACCAAAAAAAAAGGCAACCAACTCAACAGTATGGTCATGGATTTTTGGATTTTCTAATATCATTTTGGAGCTTTTTAGAGTTGAGTGCCCCATAGTTAGTTTTCTCTTTGCTTATGGCTTAGTTTGTTTGCTGGCTCCATGTATGTGAAGCATAATAACTCATAGCCAATGGACACTCTCTTTCAGAGAGTGCCACCAGCAATGGAGTCAAGGTTTCTATGGGACCAAGGCACTGTGTGATGAAGCTCTACTAGCCTCTTCAGGGGCAGAGCAGAAACACGTCTTCTTCACCCCTTTTAAAGTTTAGCACCTACCCAGAAGAATGTAATCTATTTTCTAGAAGGAAAAGCCTACACTTTGGGCAGCAGAATTGAAATTGAAGAATTGGTGCTGACCTATTTCCTTAGCAGTGAGCGAGTGCCTTGCCCTGTCTGTTCGCTGGGGCAGTCTGGAGATCCTTGAGCTGAGAGGTTGACAAAGGCAATCAGATAGTTGTGTGGAGGGACTCGTCATGAATTTTAATAGGGTGCTGGGCTGGGTGAAGGGGGATGAGGCTGGAGAGCCTGGTGAGTGCTAACAAAAGAAGAAAGCCGCAGGAAGGTTGTTCTGGGTACATCGTGCAGCTGCGATGAGCATGGTATTCAAATTATTATCCCCCCATGAGTCAGATGCTTGCAAAGGGAAGAATTGCTGATCTTCGGTGAAGTGGATGAATCTTCTGTGTTTATAAATCCTACTAGACCAAAACCAAGGAAAGCGAGTCTACCAAAACATGACTTGCTCACAGTCGTGGTCTACACACACCGTGTTTCCCCAATGCCCAGGACAAGAGCTGTAGGAGTCAGCCAGCCCCATGCACAGAACCACCTGACGGGTGTCACCACTGGTGCATGGACCACAGAGCCACACACTGGCTGGCTCCAGGATGTCATCTCATGTAGCACTTTGGTGGCAGATCACACTTCCCTCTCTGTTTTCCTGGGGTAGGAATGTGGGAATCTGTTCCACAGTCCTCCCTTGTGATGGGCAGTACTACTCCCAAGGTTGTCTGCTAAGACTAAAACCTCTTAAATCCCTCCTGTGCAACAACAGCCCATTTGAATTCTCTACAGCTTGTCTGTCATGGCGCCATTAGGCTGCTCATGTTTGTCAGTGGCTGGAATTAATGCAACCAGGAGTTATTTTGTTCTTTTTAATGTGATGGGGGACATGAGTCGTAAAAAAAAAAAAAAAAAAGAACACAGTTATTTCAGAATCTCACTTTTCTGAATAAATCAGGAAGACGTGTTTTGTTGCGGTGGAGATAGCATAGTTGTTGGCGAAGATTCTTTAGCCCAGGAAAGCTTTGGCCCAGGATAGACTTTTAAGAGAACATCAGCAGAATTTTCTAATATCATTTGAGAAGCACTGAAGAAAATAGCCACACAGTGAGCAGAGACAGCCACTCTGAATTAAAGGTGGAGCTAATTCACTCCTCTGAGTTCCTGCTTCTCCAGGAGTTGCTATGATCCCTGAATTTAGACCTCGGCCTCTGCATAGTCTATCCACACATTCACCCTGTCCCTACTACAGCCCCTACTACTGTCTGTGGTTGGGTTCAATTCCAAGGAAGATAGATGCAGTCTGCATGTGTTGGATATTTTTTTTTAATTCTGTCCTCCTAGGTTGTTTCAAGGTGATGCTGGCCTGCCCACACCTCCTCCATCCTTGATGTTCCAGCTGGCTTGGTCTACCTACCTAGGTTGCCAAGTTCCCTTCCCACCATGGGAAAACCCAAGGGGGGTTTCTGTTCATGATGGGGAAGTCATGGAGTGGAGCATCTTCTTAGAGAGAGAGGCTGGGAGATGTGCGAGCTGGACTGAAACCTGGAATTATTGTCTGACTCATTCAGGTGCCAAGAGGTATTGGAAAATATCCAAAAAGGAAGGAGACTCTTCTTTTTTTTTTTTCAGGCAAAACAGCAGCCTCCTTGTTGGGAAGGGAATAATCAATCCCAGCTGGGGAAAAAGAGAATCTGTTTCCTTTGCAATCTAATCTTATGACATGAGTTTCTGACAGGAGTAGTATTCTAGCCCAGACTTGTGGCCCCAGGGTAGAGATGGTTATTTAAGACATCTGGCTCCCCAAACAGGACATATAACTTGATGATAAATGCTTACAGACAACTTCCCTTATGTACCAGTCCCTGGCCCAGTTGAATCGACACCCCTGAGACTTGCATACACACACAAAAATACATCTTTCTTTTGAAAGACTATCATGTCTCTGGATGCAAGACGAAGATAAGATATTCTCCATGTATGTAGTTCATTGGTATTTCCCTCCCGTGTGCAATTCTGCAGGGAGGAATTCCTTTTGTGCATTCCTGGGGAAGCGTTTCCTGTATTTTGAAATCCTGTCTCCTATTCGAGTGTAAAACAAATCTCCTATGAGGTTGTGTTTTTTCCCCCTGTCCTTTGTCTTTTGGAAGGAATTATTTCTATGAATTTGTTATTTGACGTTGTCTTGACGATTTTGTTCCTAGTAGTTTACATACAGCTCTTTCAGGAATAACTTCAGATGTCAGCTATTTAAACTTTGTTTCCTGAGTTGAGATTCCCTTCCATCAAGAAGTCTTCGCCTTGGAATGGCAGTTATGCCTTAATCTCGAGACTTAAATGTCAAGCATTTATGGTATGTTCTTGATTCATAATTAAGGATGGAATCTGTGGGTCGATTTCAGGGGGTGGTCCAGACTTCTTTTCCTGTATCTGAGAGCTCAAATTGCTCAAATTATACATAAGCTGAAACAGCCCCTGAGAGGTGGCATTTCCTGCAACACACTGAGAGAAAGTATCATTTCTTTGAAAGAAGTTGGAAGTGTAGAGGGTATTGCAAAACTCAACTTTGTCATGTATCAAAAGTAATCATGTGAGTAGCAGGATGGTAGCTTTAAAGACAGAGAATATGAAAAAATGAAGACACAGGTTTAAAAAATCCACACTGAGGGAAATGAACTGTGCAACTTGTGGGCAGAGCTGGGGGGGCGGGGAAGCAAAGGAAGGGGTGACATTATCCAAAAGAGAAGTATACATGGTCCCTGAACTGTGAAATGGTAATATCTCTGCACAACACCTTAATAACAACAATACACTAATATTTAGTAAATAATAATCCATACTGAATGAACCAAGTGAATTGCAAGATCATCTATTCGTTGGACATAATTATAGGAGAATCCTACAATGTGAAACAATACTCTCTGTTGCCTGTGGCCATGAACTTCTGTCCTCTGAAGCCTAAAAAAACGTGACTTGGAAGAAAGGACAAATGCTTGTTATTTCCTTTGGAAGACGGAGGGGGATGGATGGAAGGGGGTGGGGTGGGTGGGTAAAGAACTAGTGAGGAAAAAACAAAAGAGATTTGAGTTTTATGTCTTATTTTCCTATATGAAAAAGATCTGAAGCGGACACAGTAAGGTAACATTTAATTTGACAGACTGGGTAGTACTTTTACCTTTTAACCTTGAATTACTTAAATGTGTGCATTTAAGTAATATGTAAATTTAAGAAATACAGAAATTAGCTTAAAACAACAGCCACAAAGAAAAGACTTCCTCACATCATTCTGAGACTTCACATAAATAAGGGCCTCAGGACACAGCCAACAGGCCTGGTATTTGCATTTTTAGAGAAAGTCTTGACAAAGCAGTTAATTTAAGCTGTTGAGGCTCTCTCCTTTTGAATTCCCTAAAGCAGAACCTAGAGCTAAGGACTTGTAAATCTTATGCACATTTTAGGGTAACAAGTTTGGCTGTGGGTCAGGACCGAGTGTCTTCTAAACAGGGAGATTTGATTGTGATATGTGTCTCAGCCACTATCACTTTCAAAATGTTGCCATTAATAATTCAAATAAGTGGCATGCTCACCTTTCAGAGTAGCCACAGGCGTGCAATTTACTCAGGAATTCATTCACTACAGAAATGGGACCTTCATCCCCATCTGCACTTGTAGGATTGTAGGATTTACGCCGGTTTGAAAAAGCGAATGTTGACTCCTCTCATGCACACAGATGAGCCTAGAGAAAGCAGAGCTTACCTTTTCTATGGTACAATACTACTCCTTATTTCAGACTCGGCTCTAACCTGCTCATCTGGTTGGATCATAACTTACAACTGAGAAGGGAACAGAGGGAAATGTGTCCTTAGGTAGTGTGACATTTGGGTAGCAACGTTTGTTTCTTTCCTCCTAATCAAATGCCTCGAGTCCTCATTCAGTCTTTCTTTTCCTTAGGGGAGGTATTGGGAATTAAACTCAGGGCCTCCCACTTGCTATACAGCCACTCCATAACTGGAGCCATGCACCCGGCCCTCTTTGCATTGTTTTCACGGTGGAGTGTCACTTACATGACCAGGCTGACCCAGTCTGTGATCCTCCTATTTGGGCTTCCTTGTGTCATGGGATGACAGACACACACTACCACACCCAGCCACTGGTGGAGATGGAGTTTCACAAGCTCCCTTTTACCCAGGCTAGCCTCAACTCATGATCCCCCAACCTCTGCCTCTCAAGTAGCTATGATTACAGTCTTGAGCCTCCTCTGTCTTGGCACAGTTTATTGTTATTGCACACTTGAGTTTCCTGAACTTGAAATGTTGTTTCTCCCTAACAAGCCCATGGCATGTTTAGATGGAATTATCAGCAGAGAATCAGTTCAATTGGAGGTCGGGTGATCTTTTGATACAAAAATGTTCAAAGCATGATGTCAAGGGAGAAGGAAAAAAAATTTATTAAGAGACAAAAAAAAATCCAACGAAACCCACAGTAGTGGACATGATCCTTTTATGTATAGTGATATTTTCCAGAAGCATAAATACCTAACTCTAAGAGGACATAGTAGAAGTGTTTGCTGTTGTACTTAGGAATTGGGGTTTCCAGAATGAGTATAGGATGGACTGAATTTTTTCCATTTAACTTAATGTCTTAGTCTTGATTCCAAGTGTTCTCACCACATGATTACCATATGTCAAATTAGCCCAAATGTGGACTAATCTTGATTCTTATGTGCACAGAATCAGATCCTGAAAAAAATGGTACAGGTTCTGCCTTTATTTTAAAAAAACATACAGGTTATAATATTTAGTAATGCATATTTATGCTCTTGGAGTTTCCAATCTGAAAGCAAGTGGGATCCTCTTCCAAGTTCATATGATCATAACTTGTGTTTGTAATTTGTTTTAATAGAGTTAGCCAATTTGTTTGAAGATATCGATTTCAGAACACACTCAGTATTCCCTCAGGTGTCTGAGGTTAGCCTGAACTTGTACTGACCTTATAACATTACTTAGAAGTTGATCCTTTAAAAAACAAAATCTTTGATAGAAGATTGCGTACCTGCCATTCATTTTCTTCATAAAAGTAAGGTATGGGAAAATGGTCAAATTGTTTGTGTTTTATACAAATATAAAAACTTCTGACTATCTTCAAAAGACCTTTTTTAAGTTTTCTCAAAGGTTATAAATCACATCGTTAATGTTTTCTTTAGGAAGATAGTATGTGGTCAAGTTCAAAGTATGGTGCAAGTCTACCTGGGTTCAAATCTCAAACTACTCTTGCCTGGCTGTGGGACTTAGAGCAAGTGGTGTGGCTTTTCTGAGTCTCTTGAAGCATTTGCTCTATAAAGTGGAAAACTTACGTGTGTCCTTCATGAGGAAGTGGTAGAAGTTAAATTGTATAGCGAGAAAACAGAGAAGCCATGTTTTGAGAGGTCAAATTTGGCTTGCCGGTGGTCTGCAGATACATTCCTATTACAAAGATCTGCAGCCCCTCGAGTGCACTTAACACTGTTAGAAAACTGAGCCATGAGAGCCGAAGAGAAAAGAAAGAGCAGAAAAACAGTACCAACAACTCAGATCAGCTCCCATGGAGAGCTGAGGTGGGACTCCACGTGGACTGAAGGAGAGCCAGGAGACATGGACATGAAGACACGTAGCATGGTGTCCTGGTACCTGAGCTGGTCCAGACCTAAATACGGTCAGGTCAGGAGGCAGAGTCACAGGGAGTTTGAGCATTCATGACGCAAGACTGGCAGGTCCAGTAACCTAGTGTCCAAGTCCCTGGCCCTGTCTCTAGGAATACAGGCGTGCCCTCCCCTGGGAGGGGAGACATGGTTGCCTCCACCATGTGACCAAGATGGCGCTGGCCGGAGCCAGCATCTCTCCTTCCAAATGAAATGCACATGTAAATGACATTTATAATGTAGAAAATGTGTGGACAGTTTATGTTCTGTAGTTTTTCTTTTTCCTTTTTATTTTGGGTTGGGACAATCCAGATTTTAATCTTAGAAATTAATTTCTGGATTAGGAAAAAAATGGCCATTTCATGCTTTGGTTTTTCAGCTGCCTTTTCTGAAACACTTAATGGTTCCCCCTTTCTGTTTATTACTTAGAAATGGCTACCTCCTAGGGGGAGTATCAATGTATCTACAGTCCAGTTACGTCTACTTGGACCCCTTTCCCCCCCCGGCTCCTGAGCATCCAAGGGTGTGGAAGGCATTCGTGATGGCTGACTTACTGGATCTCTTCTGAATCCCCTGCTTGAATTCTTGGCTTTGGCTTCCCTTAAGAGAAAGCCCGCCTCCCCTCTCCCCCCACCAAAAAGCAAAACAAAACAAAACCAAGAACACCTTTCCTGTAGGAATTCAGGAGGTGGCCATTTGGAAATGACCCTCTCCTCTCATAATACGTTTGGTAGCTAAGTGGCTCTAAAATGTTAACATCTTTTCATCTTATGGATAAAACATGTTCAGAAACCAAATCTTTAGTCTCAAGACTCTGATTCATCTTGGTTGGTGAAAAGCCATCATTATGAGACAACCACAGTCAGACCACAATGATTAGGTCCAGTTTTGTTTTGTTTTGTTAATAGCAGCAAAGTAAATGTAAAGCGCGGTCTGCAGGTGCCACCAAGGAGCCTTTTACTGTAAAAGCTGTCTTCTTTGAGCTTCAGCTCCGTTTCCATGGCAACTACAGTCTGAGTGCCTGGCTGAATGGATTTACAGGAAACAGAAAAGCATTGCTATTCTGAGTAGCTTTCTTCTTGCTGTGGATGGGGGTCCTTGCTTTCCTGTAAGCCAGCCAACTTTGAAAGGGAACAAAGCAGGCTATTTATGCTAATTTTATTCTTGGCCCCATGATAAAGAAATGGGGAAAATGCTAGACCCTGCTTACTGACCTGTGAATTTGCCTTTCTGGTGGTGGTTCCTAGCATTTTGGAAAGATCCAATGACTTTACCTTTTTGTTTCTTCACCTTTTCTGTTTCACAATGGTGGCAATCAAATGTATGGTCTCCTGCATGCCAGGCAAGCGCTTTACCACTGAGTTACTCCCCCAGCCCTGCCGTTTCATTGTAAGCAGAGCTTCTATTCTAGTAATAGAATTGATTCGAAGGTGTGTGTGTGTGTGTGTGTGTGTGTGTGTGTGTGTGTGTGTGTGTGTGTGAAGAAGGATCTTCATTACAGTGAAGTTGATCTGCTTTCTTAGGTGGGTAATCTATTTATCAATAATAGAATTAAAGATAATAGCTTAGGCAGCTCTATGGTTCGTCCTCTAAGTTAAAATTGTGTTTGTTTGTATTTTCCTGACATCCTTAAAAAGGAGGGGCTGAGGGTATAGAGGATTATGCATGCTACATATGTACATAAACACACAGATGCACATCTATACATACACATACACACATAAACATATATAATGAGACCCACCAAATGTGAGGGAGAGGGCCTACACTGCACACATCTATGGAATTCTCACCAAAAAATACCCATGTGCTATTCATGTGTGCTGATGAAGTAAGTAACAACCACAAAACAGTAAAGTTGTATTTCTATGTGCTTCCGTGACAGAAAAATCTTGTAATGGTCGAATATTTTCTTAGGCACTAAACTAAATGCAGTTCTCTTGGCATTTTCTGACTTGTAAGCTAATTTTTTAAAGAAGAATCAAAGGTGTTTTTTTTTTAACCAACACAATTACATTGAAAACCTATATAACAATCCGATGTAGTAGCTTATGCCTATAACCCTGGCTACTCAAGAGGCTGAGATTGAGAGGATCACAACTCAAGGCTATTCCAGCCTCCCCCCCCCAAAAAAAAATGTTTGGGAGACTCCTTCTTAATCACTAAAAAATAAAACTGGGCCAGGTGGCTTTCTCCTGTTGTACCAACTACTCATGAGGCTAAGATTGTAAAGGTTGGGATTCCAGGCTAACTTGGGCAAAAAAAAAAAAAAAAAACCTTGAAAGATGCTATCTCAGCGGAAGCTGGGTGTGGTGGTCTGAGCCTGTTACCCTTGCTGATGGCGAAAAGAGAGGTGTGAGCTAGGACCACACTCCAGGCACAGTCTGGGGAAAAAGGAAGACCTTATCTCGGAATAACCAGCGCAAAAAATGGTTGTGCTATGGCTCAGTGGTAGAGCACAGCTTATGCCCATCTAATAGCCCAGGTTCAAACCTCAGCACTTCCAAAACCTGCATCTGTACAGTAATTTTAGTTGTAGATAAAAGCCACTATTGGATTCTCTTTCTGACTTCCTTTAAATCTTTTTAAAAGTAAGCTATAAATACTTGCTGGTTTTTTTTTTTTAAAGAGACTGTAGTAGAGACAACTTTTTGAGCTTAACTCTGATAATAAAAGCATTTAATTTAATTTCAGGAAGGGGTACAGAGTTTGGGTCTCTCTGTAAGACAGTAAAAATGAAAAGAAAGCTGCATAGAACATTCTGATATGTTTTATACTCCTAATCTCCATCATCCTATTATTTTTTTCTTTAGAATGTGATCTTTGGTCCACAAAGTGAATATTTCAAAGTGCTAAAAATGTTTAGATTAAGTTGATCCCAATTTAGGCAAGTCTCTCACTGAGCCCTGAGGATTTCTCCTTTGCATTTTGCTGATGCTGTGGAATATTTCAGCATGCTCAGGAGTATCTCAGGAGACCCTCATGTCACGCAAACTCAGTTCTCCAAATAGCATCTCACAGCTGGGGTGATGGCAAATCACATCGCGTTCTAGCTGTAGTAATAAATTTTACAACAACATTTTTCACCCCATAATAAAACTTAATTTTTGAAAGGGCATTCAGGTGGTAAGATTAGTATCTAGGAAGATAGTAAGATGTCTAGGGCCAACATTTTGATCAATGAAGTAGTTGCTGAATGCCTTCTACGAAATGCTATAGGATTGGCTTGGCCTCATAAGTTACCTTGGGATAGAAAGCAAACATAAACCTGCTAACTGGGATGAACGTGCATGCTAATGTGTGGCTAGGAATTCACAGAAAGAACCAGACGGAGCCTCTAGAGAAGGGGAAGAAGTAGGCTCCAGGCATTTCCATCGTGATTTATTCAACACCAATGTATTAAGCAAGCCCTCCATGCCAGGGGCGGGGGAGGGGGGTGGGGGGGGCTCTGGAATGTGCTGGAATTATGATCATGAACAAGATGATGACATTGTATTTGTGAAGTTCACAGTCCAGTGAGAGATCCAGGCACAAAACCAGACAATTCTGTCAGTGCTGACATCTATGCTAGGTGAAGTGCAGAAGATGAAGGGGACAGCCAGATTTGGGGAAGTGTCAAAGATTCTTTGAGGACATACGAAGCTGAAACTTGAGCAAAATCATACTGAAGCCCCAGGACCAGCACACACACACACACACATACACACACACATACACACACACACACAAAGAAAGAAGTATGTCTGCTGAGTGCTGGTAGCTCATATGTTATTCTAGCTACTTAGGAGGCTGAGATCTGAGGATTCTGGCTCAAAGCCAGCTTGGGCAGCAAAGTCCAATCAATCATCAAAAAGCTGGAAGTGGATTTTGGCTCAAATGGTGGAGTGTTAGCCTTGAACGAAAAACAACCCAGGCCCTGAGTTCAAGCTCCACAACCAATAAACACACACACACACACACACACACACACACACACACACACACCAGAGTGTTTCTTTTTGTTTTGTTTTGTTTTCCTTTTGAGAAAAACTTGACTTTTTACAAGTAGTCTCCTAAAATATAAATAAGCTGTTTTTAGAGAAGAAAACAATTTAAACGTTGTTTCTGTTGCTTTGGGCCTGTGGTAAGGTAGCACACCATTAGCAGAAGCATGGGCCGGAAGGATGACCTCACAATCCCCATCAGGGTCACACCCACAATGGCCTAAAGACTCCCACCAAGCCCAGCCTCCTAAAGGTTCCACCACCTCCTTAGGGGCCAAGCCTGTAACATGTATACCATTCAGACATACAAACTGCAGCAGTCAGGAAATGGAGACTGACTGTAACTTTTTCTGACTCAGAATTTAAGTGTCCTGTGAGGATTATATCTCTGTCACCTACACTTTTTTGTTTTAAGGGGAATCCTTATTATACCCCTAATATATGCCTAGTATTTTTGTTAGGCTTCAAACCTACCAGAAAGAGAGAGAGAGAGAAAGAGAGAGAGAGAGAGAGAGAGAGAGAGAGAGATCCTTTAACAGACACCAAATAAGGAAAGAAAAATAAAGTAGTGTGGCAAGCTACTAAGAACTAGTACTGAACTTCTGGCTGGCACCTATTCACCCTGACCTAATTAATCTGTCTACTGTAGGATAGAAGGATTACTATTGTAAATGGCTCCCATTAATTTAGAAAGTGTAGACATGTCCCTGTAGATACTTTATTTCTCTGCTGGAAGTTTCTCCATTCGATTCTGCTGATAGCCTTAATTTTGCACCTGAGCCAAAATATTACTTGCCCCTTGTGTATCTAGCTTTCTTTCACAAGCCATCTACTTACTATTCCCAATGAGATTCTGGGAGAATTAACTGTTTCTTGCATTGAAGAAAGAATTTAGAAGCGAATCAAGGCCTTCAAACAGATACCTTTTCCCGCAACCTTAAAACCAGTTTTGTACGGTCTCTGTACTCCTTTCTTCCCATAATTATTCAAGGTGTTTTGTCACAGCTTTTTCACACTGCTGTGGCATTTTGAACAGTAATTGTTAGTGTAACTGTTAGTGTTTCTTGTCCCTGTCTTCCATTAGGCTGTGTGTCACTTGTGTTGTGTTTATGCCTGGTGTGTAGCTGCCATTTGATGTTAGAATGACTGTACAAAAGCTAACTAATGTGGTTTCAGTTTGGTGACAGTTTATGTTAGCCCCTGGAGTATTTCATCAGACATTTCACTTCTCTAAGATAAAGCTAAGTTGGGGGCACTACTAAAAGCAATTAAAATATATAACCCCATGTACTTGTGAAATCTAATGACTGCATTGTACTAAAGAAGTCTCCTATTAGCAAGATACAATCTCAGTGTGAAAATAAGATGGATTTCTTAGCAGTTGTTTGTCTGTTCGCATACTTTGGAATATTGTTAGGTTTGCATGTAGTTTATGGGTAGAATTATAAACTGATGCTTTCTTTAATATCAAATCGAAGGCAAATCCTCCTTCTCCATCTTATAATTATTCTAAGGGCTTTTTGACAGAATCTATTCTTTAATGTATGCATATAAACATTTTGATAGACATGAATTGCATGAATTGCATTTCTGTATAGAATTTCTGAGATCCTAAAGATTTAGCTCAATTTTTCCAGCTGTGAGTGAAGGCTATCAGTGGAATGTTGTCTGAGAAAATATCTAACACATTGACTTACATAGGAGCATGCACTTTTTGTTCATTTATACTGCTGGAAAAGAATTATCCAGTAGGTAAAAAAAAATTAAGTATTTGAGGTCATGAGTTAATAAAGCTGAAATAACAAGTTCCAAAAGCTTTCTCACGAGATCACCCTTAATCCTCAGGGATTGAATGGGATTTTGTTTCCTGTCCATTTTGCAGATGGGTCAATTCCATTTGATCTCCAAGGATTAAGTGTGAGAAACTGAGCCTCAACTGTCAGAGCCCAGGATTCTGGGACTGGGGGCAGAGTGAGAGAGACAGGGAGGACTCAGCAGTGGGGTGCTTGGCTTCCTTCCAGAAAAAGCCTGGGCCCAGTGAATGCGGCCTGGGCCAGACACTGTGTGCAGGTAATAACACACACGAGTTCTGTGTGATGAAAGTGGAAACCACTGAGGTCAGCGCGTTCTCTCTCCGGATATTGAGTTCCATTCGCTTTGAATCATCACCTTCCATCTCTCTTCTGTTTCTAGTGTGTTTAGATTTACAGTTCAGTCACCCCGGGGAGTGCTATGATGATTATTACTCTGTCTACTTTGTGGAAAAACCACAGAGACTTGTATTTGACACTAGTAATGGTAGAGAGAAAGTTAATTCCCAGCCATTCCTGGTTATTATGGGTTCCTGTCCATATGTTTGGGTTTCATTTTCTCTCGGTTATAAATATTTTTATTATCTTTACTTATACAAAGGGGTTGCCATTCAATAAAACAGTTTATGAATGCAATGCCTCTTGATCAACATCACCCCTGCCACATCTCACCCAGCCCACCCAGCCTGCCCCTTTCCTCACTCTTTCTAATTTTTGGGTTATGTAGTGAATTCTTCTGCTACTCCACCAAGTCATTTACATATACAGTGCATCTTGGTCAGTGTTACCTCTTCCACATTTTCACCACCGCTTCCATCTGCTCCTTTCCTTATTTTTCTCAATTTCCTCATTTGTGGGAGCTAGAACATGCCCATCAATCAATAAGCACAAGTAGTTATAAATGAATTATAGAATTCATTTATAATTATATACATGAAGATCAGTAGTCAAGGTACCACCGCTGGTTTTCCTATGCCACCTGTCCTGGGACACACAGGCTTCAGGCCCCTCCCAGCTCAGGACTCCTCCCATCCCTCCTCCCCCAAGCTAAGCCTGTCCAGTCCCATCCCACCTCTCAGCTGGGTCTGAGGTCTCCTGTGTCAAGCCAGAAGAAATACAAAGAGATGTCTTGTTCTCATGGCTGCTCAATGCAGCCCACAAAAGCTTTGATTTATTTTTTTAATGTCCTCTGCATTGTATCAGTTCTCTTCCATTGCCTGGTTAGATGCAACCCTTTGAAATGCGAACAATTCTGAGGTAAAAAGGTTTGATTTTTTTTTTCTAAAACTTCCTATGATTGGCCAACTTCTTTCTAGTGTGAGAAGTGCAGACTTCTGTGCACAAGTTCTGATGGCCTCCAGTGTCCTTCAGCGCTGTTTGGAGGTGCATTCCACCCCCTCCCCTGTCAGTCCCTCCTGGACCCAGCCAGATTGTACCCCATACTTTTCTCTCTCAAACCTGCCCCACCCCAACCCCTCCCTCGGCCAACAACTGCTTCCTACTTCGTAGAGAAAACAGAAAGCCATCAGGGAACCTGTCCCCAAGTTTAGAAAAGAAAAACACAAAAATCCCAACACAAACAATGGATGGGAATGGGCCCGAGCCACTGGCTCCTGGCCACTTGGTAATATTTCTTAAGAAATGTTGAATTCAGGGCTGGAAAGGTAGCTCAGTGGTAGAGCGCTTGCCTTGAATGCATGAGGCCCTAGGTTTGATTCCTCAGCATCACATAAGCTGAAAAACCCAGAAGTGGCACTGTTGCTCAAGTGGTAGAGGGCTAGCCTTGAGCTGAAGAGCTGAGGGACAGCGCCCAGGCCCAGAGTTCAAAGCCCACAAC
>NW_012267334.1:3428914-3435785 GCF_000151885.1 Dipodomys ordii | reverse complement strand
CTGCTTTTTCTGCTTATGTGGTGCTGAGGAATTGAACCCAGGGCCTCATGCATGCAAGGCAAGCACTCTACCACTGAGCCACCTTCCCAGCCCCTGCATCACAGGACTTTATGGTATATGTTATTCATATACTTTAATTATTTCTACCTAAAATTTTTAAAATACAAAAATATAAACAATCAATAATTCAAACATATTAAAATATTAAATCAAAGTAACTATACTGTACACAATTGAAAGCTGATGCTACTAGTGCTTGCACACGTTTGCCAGCATGTGACTGTGCATGGCACACTGCTCTCTGGTGGAATGGCAGGAGCCTGAGCACAGCACCGTGTTCCACGTCCTGGGTGCTGACTGGCTCAGGGACTGCAGCCACCATGTCTGCTGCGCCATGCTGTCCATGCGCTCAGCATCTGTCTACTTCACACTGACGTCTGATGGCTGCTCTGCGGTTTGATTTTGTTGTTTGGTTTTGGTTTGGGGGCTTGAACTCTAGGCTTGGATGCTGTCCCTCAGCTCTTCAGCTCAAGGCTAGCGCTCTACCACTTGAATCACAGCACCACTTCCGTTTTCTGGTGGTTTGTTGGCACTAAGAGTCTCATGGGCTTTCCTGCCCAGGCTGGCTTTGAACCATAATCCTCAGATCTCAGCCTCCTGAGTAGTTTGGATTACAGGCATGAGCCACTGATGCCTGGCTTCTGAACAAGTTTGTAACATGGATGAGATGAAGTCAGAAAATGAAGAGGATGAAGATGAACTACGGCCTGGAGAGGAGGAGGAGGTTGGCGTAAAACTCGGTCGCCTTGCAGCCATGGTCAGAATGGCCAAAGCACTTGAGGAGTGGCTGAGGAATGACACCCCCAGATGCTGTGTTTGTTGCACTTTGTAAATACAATCAAGAGCGGCACGTCAGTTTATAAAAACCTCTTCACTCAGAAGAAAATCAGCGCCAGCAACTCCCCATAGCTGTGTCCAACACTTGAAGAGATCAGTTACAACTACACTGCGGTGGAAATAGAAGTCACGGCCCAGGGTGAAGACACCGCACCGCCTGTGAGGCGCTGGTGAGTGGAGCCTTCGGAAGAGCGCAGGGCTCCGCTTGGTGTGCAGTGCATTCACCTCCTCGTCATCACGCTCAGCGCCATCGGCACTGCACAGCTGCTAAGTCACGATCTTCACCACTCGGGTTGTAGTGTACTTCACTGGCGAGTACTGATAGAATTTTATGCTACTAAATTACAAAGACATAAAAATATAGAAAGTGTTTAAGAGCATATGAATAGCTGGGAAGGTGACCTAGTGGTAGAGTGCTTGCCTGGTATGCACGATGCCCTGGATTCGATCCCGCAGTACCACATAAACAGAAAAAGCCAGAAGTGGTGCTGTGGCTCAAGTGATAGAGTTCTAGCCTTGAGCAAAAGCAGCTCAGGGACAGCGCCCAGTCCCTCAGTTCAGTATATAGGACTGGCAAAAAATAAATAAAAGCATATGAAGTCTTTGTAAGAGCATGGGAAAGGTTTTTAGGAGAGCAGAGTCTATAGAGCCTTAATATATATATATATATATATATATATATATATATATATTGCTGTTACTTTGCGGATTTTCACCCATCGCATGGAGTCTCTGGAACGTTAATTCCTGTGATAGGTGAGGGCTCACTGTGCTACCAAGCCTGGCTCATGCTCAATATGTAACAGCTCACAATCACTGGGACTGAGTACGTGGTTTGTGGCTAATTATAGGCAAGGAACTAAATGTTTAAAACGTAAGTAGCCAGCCCTGCACTGGTTGCTCATCCCTGTAATCCCAGCTACTTATGAGGCTAAGATCTTAGGAGACTCTGAGATTTAAGGATCTAAAAAAAGCCCTAAAATTATCTCGGATTACAGCAAAATTCTGAATTGGAGGTGTGGCTCAAGTGGGAAAGCACCAGCCATACATAAAAACAGACGGCCTGGTGATCAAGCCCCAGTAGCAGCACAAACAATTTCAGGTGCTGACTACCAGGCTTATGTAACTGGCATTTGCTTAGATTCAAAGCAACTTATGCCTCTGCTCACCATTTCTGCTTTGTTTTTGAGCACAGGATCTCGGGTATGCAGCTCAGCTTGGCCTCAGTCTTGTGATTCTCTGCCTGTCTGGACCATGAGGTCCAACTTTACTATTCTGAAAGCCGTTGTCCTTCCTGAAAGTTGGTGTTCTAGAGCTAGGGTGGAATGAATTTTCTACTGACACTAACGTGGGCTCTGAACTCCAGCTGTCTGTCCCTCATTTTTCCATGGCTGCTGTGGGAAGCTCAGTGGCCGCTGCAGCAGGGTCCGTCTTTCTTCCTGGCTGCTGCTTAAGCACCCAGGGCTGTAGGATGTTTATTAAGCCTCCCTTGGAACTTGTTAGGAGCTGGATGCTGCTTCAACCCTCTCAGAGACCAAGGGAATTGGAGTTTACTGGGGTCATACCTGGGAAAAATCCAGGATGGGGTGGACACCTGGTTATTGTACTGAGCTGCCAACGCCCAAGCAGCCAGCTGGAGCTCTGCTGAGCTCAGCCCAGAAAGGAGTCTGGCTCAGACAGTGCCTCGGGCCCCAGGACACACCAAACTCTGCCAGGGGTAGCAGCCTGCCCAGACAGCTCAGAGGTGGAGCCAGAAAGCGAGGGGCAGAGGATGCCAGTGCTCTATACTTTTTTTTTCTTCTGTCGGTCGTGGGGCTTGAACTCTGTGCCTGGGCGCCGTCCCTCAGCTCTTCAGCTCAAGGCTAGCGGTCTACCACTTGAGCCACAGCGCCTGTTTTCTGGTGGTTTATTGGAGATAGGAGTCTCAGGTTTCTTGCCCAGGTTGGCTCTGAACTGCGAATCCTCAGATCTCAGCCTCCTGAGTAGCTAGGATTACAGGCACGAGCCACCGACGCCCGGCTTGGTCTATACTTCTTGTTGCTGGACCCAGGTCATGTCTCAAAGGAGATGTGGGAAGTGCTCCTCCGCAGCTGCCGCTGCCACAGGCTTGGCTTGGCTTTCCTTCGGCCTGGCATCTCACCTGCCTTTACCCCAGAGCTCAGTCCAGCACGGCGAAGACAGGTCCCATAAAGCACCCACACCGCCACCCTGAACTTGAGCACTTTGAACCTGGTCCCGCCAGAAAGCCACCAGTCCACACTTGCACCCCAAGGCACAAAGGAAAGCTCCCCCATTTATTAAGGAGTTTTTCCCTAGACAAAAGCTCATTTCATAACAGCTGCCCCGTATGATTTGTTTCCCTCCAAGACACCTGAGACAACACCAGCCTGCACAGCCATGCTTCACCAAGCTGACCCAGGAGGGTCGCCATCTCTGCCTGTCATGGCACAGCAGAGGCCCACCTGCACCAGCCCCTATCCTGGCCTTGATTCTAGGAGGCCAAAGGGAAGCACTTCAGTGCTCTGCCAGTGACTGGCCCACAGATGGCGCTGTGACCCCACTTCCCTTTCATTCCTTGGGTTTTGAGCAGGATTGGCTGAGGAACAGGAGAGAGGCAGAG
This sequence comes from Dipodomys ordii, assembly GCF_000151885.1. NCBI lineage: Eukaryota > Metazoa > Chordata > Mammalia > Rodentia > Heteromyidae > Dipodomys > Dipodomys ordii. The sequence continues at coordinate 3,432,268 of NW_012267334.1, read as the reverse complement.
CTAGGTAGCCTGGCTGGCCCTGGCTTCCTCCAAATAGCGTGAGCCCACCAGCCCCCTGCAGGTTCTGGCCCTCCCAAGGGAGTTTTTGAGGCTCCTTTTATCCTCCTGTTCATGGCCATGGGGAAGAGGAGGAAGCAGAGGCCTCCCCTCCACCCCTGCTTCCCCTTCAAGAGGGCAGATGCAGAATGGGCTGGCCCCTCCAGGGTCTGGCGAAGGCACCAACCTTCTCTCTGGGGCCTCATGGGAGCCTCACTGAAGGCGAGGCCCAGGTTACCTCACCTGGGGACCCAAGATCAGGAGAGCAGGTGGGAAAGGCACCTGGGAAGGGGCAGGCCGCTCAGGCCAGGCCAGCCCGCTCCAGGTCCTGGGGCAGCACCCGGCCCTTCTTGCGGGCCTTCTGCAGACGCCGCTCGGCGCGGGCTGCCTTCTTCTTGCGCACGTTCTGCCGCCGCTTGTCCTGCCGCTGCTGCATCTTCTCCACCACCTGGGCCGAGCGCTTCTCCCACTGGCGCTGCCGCTGGGCCTTGCGCTTCTCCTTGCGCTTCAGCGCCTCCTGCAGCATCTGCTCGTTGTCCCGAATCTTCACGCCCTCCGCCTTGTACAGCAGGTTGGTCCACTTCATCTTGGCCTCCAGCTCCTGGGCCTTCCCCGCATCCTGCTCCCGCAGCTCTTCCAGCTTGCCCTGCCGAGCCTGCAGGCGCTCCAGCAGCTGCCTGTAGTTCCTGCCCGTCAGCGGGGTCAGGTTCCCCTTCACCGTCTGCCGCTTCTCCTTCCTCCGCTGGGCCTTGCTGGCCGGCTCATCCTCGTTCACCTCCACCTGAGGACAGGAAATTTCCACCTAACAGGGGGCTCACGTGGGAGTGGCCCTGCCCTTCTCCCCAACCACCGTCCTGCTGCTCACCTTGTTGAAGATGAGCCCCTGCTCCTGTGGCTCCTTGCAGGCCGCCTCAGGGGGCGCCTCGGAGGCTACTTCCATCTTCACAGCCTTCTTCGCCTTCTCCTTGGCACGCAGCTCCTTCCGCTTCCTCTTCTTCCGCTCCCGCTCCTGCTTTCTCCGCTGCCGTTTCTGCAGAGTGGCCGCAGACAGCTCCTTGGCACTTCCCTGAGGGAAAGTGGGGGTCCACTCATCACAGCTCTTAACTTGAAGGGTCCTCACCACGTGGCACATGGCTGAGGTGGAGCGCAGGCTGGAGGCAAGTGGGGACATCCTCTTGGAGGCCATGGGCTTCAGAAGGACGTGACCCATCACCCAAAATGGCCCAATGGGAAAAAGGGAACCCCCAAACAAGAACTAGCCTCATTCTCAGGTTCTTCCGTGGGACAGGGCGCTGCACGAGCAGTTTCGCCTCGCACTGCTATCTACGCCCTGTGTTTCCCATGCCAGCCCCCTCCCCCGCACCCAGGCGCCAGGAAAAGGGTGCAGCTGGGTTGGGGGAGACGGCACCATGTCAGGGCTGGGCAGCTAAGCTCAAGGCACTGACCTTTAGAGGACAGACCCGGGCCCACCCAGTCCCTGTGGTGTCAGCAGATTTCCGGAGAGAGCAGGCCGTGCCTCTCTGAGGGCCAGAGGAGGGACAGCCAGCAAGCCAGAAACTGTGGGAATGCCCCCCCCACCCGCTGTCTCCCCACACCCACCCCAAACCAGGCCTGCACTGTGGTCCCACCCGCAGCAAGGAGGCAGTGTGGGAAGCCACTTTGAACATGCTCTAGGGGCTGGGCAGGGCCTCCCCACCTACCTGGCCCCGGGCCTCCTGGATCTTCTGGTGCAGCCGTTCCCGCAGCACCTCCAGGGCGAATACAGAGTCAGGTCCTGTGGCTTGGTCATCTGCAAAGGAGACAGTACTTAAAGGGCGCCCTCTAGCCTTTCCCTTCCGTCCGCATGACAGAGCATCTAAGCCTCAGCTGCTCTGGGTCCACTGCAGCCACTTTGCGATCTGTAGATTAATGCAGTAGGTTCCACTCCACCTCTTCAACTTGGACTTGTGCCTTCAACTTCCTTCATGATTGGCAACCAGGAACCCAACCTGGTTCCAGTAGCTCATGCTTATAATCCTAGCTACTCAAAGTTCTAAGTTCAGAGGATTGTGGTTTGAAGCCACCCTGAACAGGAAAGTCAGTGAGACTCTTATCTTCAAGAGCAGTGGCTCAAGTGGTAGAGTACTGACCTTGAGCAAAAATGCTAAGGGAAAGTGCCTAGGTCCTGAGTTCAAGCCCAAGTACCAGCACAAAAGAAGAAAGAAAAAGAAGAAACACCTAGAGAGAAGGGACTTCCTACTAACTGTAACCTTACTCTATCATATGTAGTGGAAGCACAACACTTCCCACAGGGCCCCAGAACCCATCCAACTCCGCAGGGGCCTCACATGAACCCTGACGCTTTTCCTTGTGAATGGAGGTGATCACATTTGCAACCCAGCCCCATCTTGGCCCTGGAGCCCTCACCTGCAGGAGACCCTGGGAAGCTGGAAGCCTCCTCTTTGGGTGCTGCCTGTTTCTTGGCTGCAGAAGCAGCTGGAGACTTCTCTCTCAAGGACTTGGCCTTGTGCATGGCCTTCTGTTCCTGCTCCGGGGGTTTCTTCTGTGCTTTTTTCCTTCTCTTTTTTGGAGGCCCAGAAGCTTCTGAGCCTCGAGCCTTGCCAGCTGGAATACAAAACAACAGAGTTGCACCTCAGCCTCTGTGACATTCAGCCGGCAGGAAGATCTTGCAATGGTTTTAACTCCACAAGGATGCCTCAAAACAATCAGGATGGAGAATCCACCCACCTCACCTGGAATGCAGATCATGCTTGACCTAATAGTTCTGTTTGTGAGAATTGCCCTTCACAAACATGTTCATAAAGCTGAGCACTGTGGCTCACATCTGTAATTCCAGTTACTCAGAAGGCTGAGAACTTAGGAAACCAACTTTAAGCTAGCCTAAGCAGGAAAAGTCCATGAAGCATCTATCTCCAGTTAACTAGCAAAAAACGGAACTGGGGGTGTGGCTCATAAGGTAGAGCCCCAGACTTGGGCAGACAAGGCCAAAGAACAGCCCCCTGGCCCTGAGTTCAAACTCCAGTACTGGCACAAAAACAAAAAACAAAAAATCCCCAAAGACGTCCGTACGGCGCTGGCGTGAAAAGCTAGGGGGTAAATGGCACCGCCACACAGGTGTTTCTGTCTGGGAGGTGAAGCTGATTACATTTTACACTGAGGACCGGGGTGTGCAATGGGAATCAACGCGCGGAGTCCACGCCACGGACACGGAAAGTCAGCTTTAGGTGGCAACGAGGTGAGAGAGGTGGCCAACTTCTTCAACTCCCCCTCCTGAATGTGTGCCGGCCTCGTGTGCACGGCTTCCCGCCAAGGAGCCAA
>NW_012267334.1:3428526-3428844 GCF_000151885.1 Dipodomys ordii | reverse complement strand
GCTCGGGGCCCGGCTGGACGCAGATCTTCCTGGCTAGGTCCTGCAGGTAGGTGTCCTTGGCGAGGAGGGAGGCCATGGCCGCGGGCGGGCCGGGGACCCCGCGCCACTCACTCCGCACTCTCCGCTGCGCGCCGGAAGCCACGGAGTGTGCGCCGGAAGTCACTGCTGTGCAGGCGCGGCCAGCCGACCACCGAGCGGCGCTCGATTCGTCAGGGCTGGCCGCGCTGGAAAGGGCGTGCGGGGAGCACGTGGGCGACGGCGGCGACGCGGGTCTCGTGAGAAGACGCGGGGACGGAGGCCTGACCGCGTGCGGTCGCG
>NW_012267334.1:3420412-3428266 GCF_000151885.1 Dipodomys ordii | reverse complement strand
CGGCCCGCAGGCCTCGAGCGCCTGCCCCTCCGGACCGTGAGCTTCCCGTGCTGCGGCGGCTCGCGCGGCCCCGAGCCGGGCTAGGGAAGCCACGAGGCTGACAGACGGGGCGGCCCTCGTCTGAGGGAGGGCGCGTCCGGGCCGGTGGTACCGTGGAGACCCGCTCTCCCCGAGGAGGAAGGAGGGCCGCGCTGGGCTGAGGGAGAAACAGCTCACTTTGAGTGGGAAGGATGGCACTGGCCAAGCAGATAATAAATCCACGCTTTAATTGTTCAGATGCTTTTTAAAGCCTCATGGCACATTCCTTCTGGTCTTGTACTGTCGGCATCTCATCAGTGGGAACTCGTGAAAAGTGGCCGTCCTTTGGCCCCCAAGAAACCAGGGTCAGAGCCATGCCCCTGGCCCCCGGATGTCCCTTCCCTTCTGCTTGGCTCTGAAGCTCTAGAGCCCCTTAGTGGTGGGTGTGGATCTCCTCAGAGGAATGAGGATAGAGCCTGTGGAGGGATGGCACCGGGGTGGGGATGGGGGGGTACAGACTCTAGTGGCAGCAGTTCTGGAGAACCTCACTCTATCCCCAGAGCACTGTGGATTCGGTGAGTCTGAGCCTACCCCCAAGAAGCAGTAGTTCTGACTTCCTGAGGTTTGAACCCTGGTTCTGCCCCTTCGGGCCCAGCTTTGGGCCTGAGCATGACTCCTCCCCAAGTGCACACCTAACCCTGACTCAGGGTGCAGTGAGAACTAGAGGGCACCAGACACACAGGTGCCCGGCATGGGGTGTTCAATCGTAGCAGGTAGTTCACTCACTCACCAGATGCTAAGGACTTATTAGGCATTGGCCTGACCCCAGGTTGTGCCAGCAGAGCCACTGGCACTGAGGGTGTTTCTAGACTAGGAATGAAGAAGAAAGAGAAGAGATGGGAAAGGGTAGTTGTTTTTTTGTTTGTTTGTTTTTTGTCAGTTACAGGTCTTGAACTCAGGGCCTGGGCCTGTCTGAGCTTTTTTTGCTCAAGGCTAACATTCTACTACTTTAAGCCACAGCGCCACTTCCAGTTTTCTAGTGGATCACTGGAGATAAGAGTCTCACAGGCTTTCCTGCCCAGGCCAGCTTTGAACCTGATCCTCAGCTCTCAGCCTCCTGAGTAGCTAGGATGACAGGTCTGAGCCACATCACAAAAGTAGAACAGGCATGGTGGCATTGGTCAGGAGGCCCCAGCAGGAGGTCCCACAGCCATGGGAGTGAGCCACCCATCTTCCACATGCCTGCCAGGGTGGTCATTTGTGCCTTCAGCAAGAGGCAGTAGCCCTGGCCATCATGAGAATGGACTTAGCCAACTGTTGACTGTGCCCACTGTAAACAGTCTTCAAATAGCATGAAGCTCAACAGGACATACTTCCTTCCACCCAGTAACCTGAGAGATAGAGGCTAGAGATAACGGGCCATCTTGAAATGGGTCTGAGCCTGGTCAACTTCCTAAGGCCACAGCAGCTCCTGGACTCTGGGGTGTCCAGCGGGTCCAAGGCTGGCACAAGCTAGGTTGTGGTGGGCAGGCTCAAGAAGGAGCCCAGGATTTCGCTCCTGCTCCTGGGGGAGGGCAGCCTTGGAGGCTCAGGTGTGCTCTGTGGGGCCAGGGCCACCGGCATGGGAGTGGGAAGGGGCTGCAGCCGGCAGCGAGCCAGGGCCGGGCTCCGGGGACGCCAGAAGAGGGGCTGGGAGGCCATCAGCAGAGTCGGTGTCGAGGTCCAGCCTCCAGTAAGCTTCACATAGAGGCAGGTCATTAGCTTCGCAAAGACTGGAGCTTTTCCACCACCAGAAACCCCGGGAGGGACAGGAGCAGACAGAGGGAAGCAGGGAGGGGAAAGCAAGACGGAAGCAGAGTTAAGAAACTACAACCACCACCCTGGCCTGCCGCCCCTTCCTCTCCTCCGCGCCAGGCCTCTCAGGCACTCCTGGCTATGGGAGGGGCCATAGGGGCCGCCCTGAAACAGGCTGGGTGACCCTGGCAAGTCCTCCCCAGGGACCAAACTGGTGTTCTTGCTGGATTGCCACTCGGGCCCCTCCAAGTCCCTGAGGGCCCTGCTTGCCCTGCCCCAGCCCAGGGACTCTCCCCTCACCAGCTGAGGTGCCCATGAACCTTTGCAAAGCTCACCCCCACACCCACCCATGGCAGAAACCCTGCCCTACTGCTGGGTCCATCCCTGTGTGGGCTGATAGAAACCCAGGCCCTGTCACCTCCCAGCACCGCTGCTCGGGTTCTGTGACATCCCCACACTCCCCTGGGACTCTGTATTCCATTTCTCCTTTCTATGGAGGGCCTGAGAGGCAGGATGCAGGAGTGCAGATCATCCTGGCAGGCAGAGCCGGGTCGTTCCCCGGGTCTAATCACCTCCCCCTCGCCTGCTCCGTGTGTTCATTCTCAGCATCACCCGAACACAGGAGAATGGAAAGAAGAGGCAGAGGCAGAAAGAGAAGCAGTGAGTGGACAGTGCAGGCAGGGAGGCATGGACCAAACCAGCCAGCTCTGGTGGGAAGAGCCCTGAAGGCTTAAGGGCGTCCACAGGCAAAAGGGGCAGCTGCTTCCCCACAGGGGCTGTGGGGGAGGAGGCCGGGGTAGATGGGACACAGACTGGTCCCCCTCTAGAGGAAGAGAGAGACGGGATGGGGGGCGGGGGGAGACTGCTGCTGGGGCCTGTGGTTCCCATCCCAGCTCTGCTGTCTGACCTTAGGACTGTCCTCAACTCCCTGTGGCCTTCAGCCCCATAAGGCAAGGGTGGTCCCCTGGCGTACAGGAGATGCTGCACTCAACTGATGCATTTCCAGGTACCAATGACAGCCCCAGAATCCCGAGAAACATCTAGAACTGCTCTCTCTAGCTGGGCAATGATTCTAAATCCAGGGCAAGAAAGCAAAGCCCCAGACCACAGACCATGCTGAATGTCTGCGGCCTCCTGGTGTGGCCTAGGTCTAACAGAAAGGAAAACTTTCCATCTACCATGAGAAGGGAAGGGTCTGTCCACAACTGACACACTGAATGTGTATGTTAGAAGCTAGTGGGGAAGGGTGGAAGGCCTCAGGTCTCCAGCCTCTGTTTCCCAGGTAAGTTACGTGGGAGGGATTTCCCGGTCCCTCTGGCTCAGTCTCAGGATTCTAAGTGGCCCTGTGAGAGCTGCAATGACAGGTCCTGCTCTGTGGCACCCAGTGCCAGCACAGAGCTGACCTGACAGCAACATCCAGACACCCCATGTCCTCCCTCCAGGGCCGCCCCTCATCCACAGCGTAGGGTTCAGCCACATGTACACGGCATTGCCTCCCTGGGCAAGCAGTGGTATCCTAGAAAGGGGCATGGCTTGGACTGGACCGCCTGGGTATGGATTCAAGATCCAGAATCAAGGCCCAGAAAGTTCTGCCCAGAGGAGGGCTCCCCTGTCCTGGGGGACACCATTCTCCAGACTCAGCCTCCTCCATACCAGACGTCCTATGATTTCCATCCCTCTGCATGGAGGGAAAGGCTCAGGCCTGATGGTGGCTGTGAACTGTCTGTCCATCAAATGCTCTGGCCAGGGGCTCTGCTCTGGAGCCCAGGAATCGGCATCAGCTTTGCTGCCAAGACCAGGAAGGGTGTGAGGAACGGAAGCCCCTTCCAGGCCTGGACAGCCCAACCTGCTGGCCAGGCAGAGGCAGGCAGGGGGTCCAGCCCTATTTGTACCTGGACGAGTAGTACTCCTCCTCTAGCTCATACAGGTCGATGGAGACCTCATCACGCAGGGCGACAAGCTTGCGGTCGCACTCCTCCTGCAGGGCACGCAGCTGCTGGCTGCGCTGGTCGATGGCCTCGTTCACTGATGGGAAGTCATTGAGGATCAGGAACTGCTTGAGATCAGACACCAGCTTCATCAGGGACTCGCCAGCTCGGACCTGCAGCCATCAAAGCCAGGGCGGGCCGAGGGTGAGTGGGGAGGGAGGAGACAGTGGCCTTCTCCACGCTGCTGGAGATAGGCTGGCAGCAACTCTCTGGGAACCTCAGCTTCCTGGTCTACAAAATGGGAGCACAAACCTGCATGGGGCCATTTGGAAGGATGAGGGGAGGGCACTAACCAGAGGCTGAGAAGGCAGCTCCCGCCCTGCCTCACCATGCAGGTGCAGCTCCCGCCCTGCCTCACCATGCAGGTGCAGCTCCCGCCCTTCCCCACCATGCAGGTGCAGATCCCGCCCTGCCTCACCATGCAGGTGGAACTTTTTTTTTTTGCCAGTACTGGGGCTTGAACCCAGGGCCTGGGCTCTGTCCCTGAGCTTCTTTTTTTGCTTAAGGCTAGTATTCTATCACTTGAGCCACAGCATCACTTCCGGCCTTTTCTGTTTAAATGGTACTGAGGAATTGAACCCAGGGCTTCATGCATACTAGGCAAGCACTCTACCACTGAGCCACATTCCCAGTCCCTAAACTTGTTTATTAATAAGCTTGCTCCAGAGCTCTCCAGCCTCTGGTTTTCACACTGGCGGGCCTGGAGCACCAGTCACACGGGTCAGTGGGCACACATCTGTACATTCAGCACAGCCTCCATAGAAAATACGGTGCTCACTCGTCTCCACGGCTGTGGCTTGGGGCCTTTTCCCTTACATCTGTGAGCACACATCTGGCTGCCTGGGGTTCTCTTGTGACAGTAGCAGGGTTCACACCACACATACAGTTCATTCAGCAATTCCCCTTTTCATGCATGACTCTTAAGGGACCTGGGAATCAGCAGGTAGGCTGCCTTCTTCTGACCACTGCACAGCTTCAGGCTGTCCTGGGCCAGCTCTCGGCCTGGCCGCCTTGGGGATGTTATCCTGAGAAGTGGTCTCCCCTCACCTCTCTTCCTTTACTGCTCACAGGAGGGTGAGGCAGGCAGAGGACCTGTGTGCCAACCACAAAACCCCAGTGGGGAGCCTCCTCCTCCCCCCGACCCCAGTAACTTACGATGTTGGCTGCTCGCACATGCATCTCGTAATTATCCTGTTCACCCTGAGTGGCCCTTGACACCTGTGTCTCATCCTCAATCTGGGAGCAAACAAGAAGCCTACAGTCAGCCCAGCGCCCCACCCCTCCCAGTCAAGAGTTCCCACCCCTGCTCCGGCCTGGCTCACAGGAACAACCAGCTGCCCAGCACACTTGTATCTCCACAACCAATCTTGCCTTCTGTGGACCCAGTGCCTGCACACCCAACTTCAAGGTTCAGTCCCACTCTCTCTTGCTCTGTTCAAGGGGCTCCTTCTCCAGGACGAAGGAGAAGCTGCCCTGCTGACTGCTGTCTTATTGTGCTAGGTGGAGGGACAGGGCCTCAGCTTGGCCAACTTTTTTTCTTTTTTTGGTTGGTCGTGGGGCTTGAACTCTGGGCTTGGGCACTGTCCCTGTGCTCTTCAGCTCAAGGCGAGCACTCTACTGCTTGACCTACGGCACCACTTCCAGTTTTCTAGTGGTTTGTCTTGGAGATAAGAGTTTCACGGACTTTCCTGCCCGGGCTGGCTTTGAACTGAGATCCTCAGATCTCAGCCTCTTGAGTAGCTAGGATTAACAGGCGTGAGCCACCAGCACCCGGCTTGGCCAACTTTTAGAATGTGGCGCCATCTGGCAGGGACTAAGACACTAAGTTTAGCTGAATGAACAAGATAATGTGTTTTTTTTTGGAGGTTCTGGAATTTGAACTCAGGGCTTATACTTGCTAGGCAAGTGTTCTTCCATGTGAACTACTCCCCCAGCTCTTGTTTGCTTTTGTTACTTTTTAATGGGATCTCACTTATTATTATTTTGTTGTTGTTTTTGGTGGTGGTGGGGCCTGAACTCTGGGCCTGGGCGCTGTCCGTCAGCTCTTCCGCTTAAGGCTAGTGCTCTACCACTTAAGCCACAGTGCCACTTCTGGCTTTTTCTGCTTATGTGGTGTTGAGGAATCGAACCCAGGGCCTCATGCATGCAAGGCAAGTACTCTACTACTGAGCCACCTTCCCAACCCAGGGTCTTACTTCTTACCAAGGCTAGTCCCGATCAAGATTCTCCTACCTGTACCTCCTGAATAGCTGGGACAACAGGTATATATATGCCAATGCACCCAGTGTTGTTTTATTTTTAATTGGATGACATGAGGTCTCATGAACTTTTTGCCTTGGCTGGCCTAGAAACACAATCCTCCCATTCTTGGTCTGAGTACCTACAGGTGTGAGACCTTTCCGCCACCCCCTGATCCTATGATATCGTTCGTTCATTCGTGTGTGTGTGTGTGTGTGTGTGTGTGTGTGTGTGTGTGTGTGTGTGTTCAGTTGCTAGGGCTTGAATTCAGAGCCTGGGAGCTGTCTCTTAGCTTTTTCACTCAATTAGGGTACTCTATCACTGGAGCCACAGCTCCACTTCCAGCTTTTTAGTGGCTAATTGGAGATAAGAGTCTTATGGACTCTCCTGCCTAAGCTGGCTTTGAACTGCAATCCTCAGATCTAGCCTCCTGAATAACTGGGATTACAAGTGTGAGCAACCAGCACCAGGCAATAAGATCACGTATGAAGTCTTTGAACAATCCTTTCCCAATCCCTCCCGGGATTGGGCACTCACTATTGGCTAGTCATCATCCTCTCAAGAATGATGGGATCGCGCTCAAGCCTGTAATCCTAGCTACTCAGGAGGCTGAGATCTGAGGATCAGGGTGCAAAGCCAGCCTGGGCAGAGCAGGGAAGTCCGTGAGACTCTTATCTCCAATAAACCATCTAGAAAACCAGAATTGGCACAATAGCTCAAGTGGTGGAGCGCTAACCTTGAACTGAAGAACTGAGGGACAGCGCCCAGGCCCAGAATTCAAGCCCCATAACAAAAACAAACAAACAACAAAAAAGATGGGATTCTTCTCAGAGAAGTCTGGATTGCTGCCCCTAAATTACAGATGGGCCACTAAAGGGTGGGATGGACCTCAGAGGACTGGAGATGTCTTAGGCTCCTTCAGTGGGTAATAGGCAGACTTCCTGGATTTAAGTCTTGACTCTGCCAGTTATTAGCAGAGTGACTGTGGGCAAGTTTCCTCTGAATGTGGCGATGGTACAAGGTTCTTGGGAAGATTAAACAGCACAAACAGCTCTTACAATGTAGTCTGACTGGCAGCAAATGCTAGATTTAGGCTAGCTCTTATCATTATTATTACTGGCCAGCCAGGCTTGACAAGTCTGAGGTGGTCAAGCTGAAGGAGGCTCCTGTTTGGGCTGCAGCTGTCAGAGAGAGGGCTTGCCCAAATGCGACTAAGTCTTGACCACTGCCTGCCTACAGGGCTCTCCCCAACCTCCTCCTTAGCCCATTTCTCCCTTGTTTCTCTCCCGTTCACACTTGGAATATCTACAAGGAATGGGCCACTTCCTCTGTGCCAGGCCCTAGGATACCTGCTATATATGGGCAAACTCACGTAATCACAAGGGCTTATGACACAGAGAAACTGAGACACTGAGGCGCGAAGTCTCCACAACCCCGGGCCAATAGTAAGTGCTGAACTTGAAGCTGTGGCAATCGGGCCCGAGTCTCAAGAGTTTGTCATTTTGGGCTCAGATCTTGATCTGCTGACCTGTCTGTTCCTGTTGACACTCTGCCACCCTCTCTGCCAAGCGTCTCCAACCGGGACGAGGCCCACCGCCGCTACCAGAGGGGTGGGCGTCCGCACCCGCCCCTCGCGGCGGTCTTTGGGGCCCACCCACCTTGGCGGTCTTGATGATCTCGGTGAAGTTGTCCATGATGGACTTGATGTCATCCTTGAGCCGCTTGTTGTAGGACTGCAGCAGCGTCTCCTTGCTCTGGGGCAGGGCTCTCTGCTGGGCCATGGCGGGCCCGGGGCTGCGCGGGGAGGCCGGGGGCG